>NC_133617.1:58961125-59203625 GCF_048593235.1 Sminthopsis crassicaudata | reverse complement strand
TCACTATAATCTTTTCTCATATATTTCTCCTTTTGCACACTCTCAGCCAAAATGAACTACGAATTCCAAGTTTTGCTCTACTCTTTTGGGAAGAACCTTAATGCTGTTAACTTTGACTTAAATTCCAAGAGAAAAAAAAATAACATTATTAAAGGGATGATTTGAAGTACTTAGAAAGGGAAGCAGCAATTACTAAGAAAGAATATGGCTTGATCAGCTCATGCTGATTGACCAGCTATAAGGGAAGATAATAGAAATAAGATTTAAAAGAGAACTCAGAAGCTAACTCAATATAATGAGTGGGGAGGGTCTTCACCAAGAAGAAGCTGGGGAACCTGATCTCACAAAGGCATGATAATATGTAATCTGCCATCTGATCTCCATTTTTGGAACTATATTTTGTAACTAGTTCTGGTCTGTTAACCACAAGATGAGGAGATAGAACACAGACTGGCTATGTAGTCAGAACTGAGGTGAATTCAAAAGACGCTGGTCAGCCAGGGCTTTGCTCTTGGCCCTTCTTCCTGAGAGGCTACATTATGGTGAGAGAGACAGTGATATCAAAGGAGAGGCCTTCCACCTTCCCAATACAAAGCCAACTTGTATACCATGAATATAATTGTCTCACTTTCAGAAAATTGGAAATGGAGATTTTTGTTCAGTCAATTTAGTCATGTTGTGAGCCTTACCTGGGGTTTCTTTGAAAAGAGTTGTTTACCATGTCCTTCTCCAGTTCATTTTTACAGATGAAGAAATTGAGTAAATAGGATGAAGTGACTTGTCTAAGTTCACATGGCTAGTAAGTGTCTGAGGACAGATGAGAACTCAGGTCCTCCTGACTCGGGGTCTGCAACTGTGCCACCTAGCTGCCCTTGTAAGATCTGAAATGTCAGGTGATCAATCAATCCATCAGAAGTCTAGGAGTGGGATCCATGCCAGGATTTTTCATAAGCCAGACAATGAAAAGCAAAGCCCAAACTGCTTTGCCTAAATCTTGATACACATAAAGGGTGATATCATAAGCAAATTAGGATAGCATGGAATAGTTTACCTGTCAGGACTATGGATAAGGGAAGACAAAATAAGATATAGAGACATTATGAAATGAAAAAAATATAATTTTATTATAAAAAAACTAAAAAATTTTTGTATAAACAAAATCAATGCAACTAAAATTTAAAAGAAAGCAGAAAATTGAGGGGGGAGAGGATTTACATCAAATACCTCTGTTAATGGCCTTATTTCTCAAATATATAGAGAATTGAATTAAATTTATAAGAATATAAGTCATGCCCCAATTGATAAGTGGCCAAAGGATATGAACAAGTTTTCAGACAAAAAAAAATAATCAAAGCTTCTCCATAGTCACATGAAAAAAATTATCTAAATCACAATGGATTAGAGAAACTCAAGTTAAAATAGCTGGGAGGGTACCATTTCACACCTATCAGATTGACTAATATGATAGAAAAGGAAAATGATAAGTATTGTACAAACACATACATATTTTTTTAAAAGGGAAAAGAAATTATTTTGTACAAAAATATTTATAGCAGCTCTTTTTGTAGAGGCTAAAAATTGGATGCCATCAATTGTAGTAAAAGTGGTTATGGCATGTGATTATAATGGAATATTATTATGTTATTAGAAATGAGAAGCAGGATGATTTCAGAAAAACCTGGAAAGACTTACATGAACTGATATATAGTGAAATGAGCAGAACCAAGAGAACATTGTACACAGTAACAGCAATATTGCATGATGATCAACTATGAATGTCTTAGCTATTTTCAGTAAGACAATGATCACACAGCAAAACAATCCCAAAAAGCCCATGATTAAAAATGTTATCTGCCTCTAGAGAAAGAACTGATAGCATCTGAATACAGACCAAAGAATACTATTTTTTTTTTTTTTTTTTTGAGGCTGGGGTTAAGTGACTTGCCCAGGGTCACAAAGCTAGGAAGTGTTAAGTGTTTGAGAGCAGATTTGAACTCTGATCCTTCTGAATTCAGGGCTGGTACTCTATGCACTGTGCCACCTAGCTGCCTCTAAAGAATACTATTTTTAAATTTTCTTTCTTTCCTTCCTTCTTCCTTTCTTTCTCTCTTTCTTTTGTTTTATTTTGTTCTGAGTCTTCTTCCACAAAATGACTAATAAAGAAATGTTTTACACGATTGCACATGTATAACCTATATCAGATTGCTTACTGTCTCATGAAGGAGTGAAGAAAGGAATAGAATTTGGAACTCAACACTTAAAAAACAAAATAATGAATGTCGAAGTTTATTTTTACATGTAATTAGGGGGAAATAAAGTACTAAAAAGGAAAAAAATAAAGCATGTTCCATTCTTTTATTTTAAAAAGAGAGAGAATCAGGTCTTGAGATAATAATATTAAAAATTAATCAAACCAATACCTCAGGGGGTACTCTAGAACATTGAAGGAGAAATGCAGTCAGCTTTGCTCTGGGAAAATGAGCCCAGAGCCTCACTTCATCAATAATGAAAGCTCCTCAGGTTCACTCTATTACTACCTCCACATGGGGTCAAAGTGTGGGCAAGTTTTCATCACCAAGAAACTAAGGAGGTTATAGGAGAAGTTGAAACAACAACCAGATGAGCCCTTGGAATCATGGTTTTTAAGATTTTGCCCAATAGAAACAGTGCAGAGATTCTCTCTGTTGAAGAATTTCAGTGGGAGTTCACAAAAGTTTTAATTTTGCAAAGCCCTCCAAAAGGGACCATCTTTTATTCTTTCTTGAGCATGAAATGGGAATTGTGCATGCTTTACCCCATAAAAATAAGTATGCATTGTAGCTGATTCCCCAATCTGATTGTAAGGGGCAAAGTTGGGAGTAAAAATTCCTAGAAAAAATGAGTTTGGTTTCTGTTCTTTAGTCGTGTCCAACTCTTCATGATCCCATTTAGGTTTTGTTGTTGTTGTTTCTTTTTGGCAAAGATACTATAATAATTTGCTATTTCCTTCTCCAATTCAATTTTACAAATGAGGAAACTGAGGCAAACAAAGTTAAGTGATTTGTCCAGGATCACACAGCTATTAAGTAGCTGAGGTTGGATTTTAACTCAGGTCTTACTGACTCCAGGCCTGGAACTCTTTCCATTGTGCCACCAGACAGCCTGGCAAATTTGGATAGACTGAATTTATGTGACCCCCCACAATCCATAACAACCAACAATGAGCCTCTGATACACCTTCTTGGAGAAGCCTTTTCAGGATAGAACTGTGAAATTGCTCATACCTGCCAATACACAGGTGTGAGAAGACTGGTGAAATTCAAATGACCAATGAGATCCTAATTGTAAAGCACTTAGCAAATGCCTGGCACAAAGGAAATGCTATCTAAATGTTAGTTATTATTTTATTAATTATAAAAGTGAGGGATCAGGATAAGCTTAGCCCTCCGGGTAAATACAGTTTTCAGTGCAAATAACTTCTCTAGGAATAGATAGCAGAAGAAGTACCAGATATTTTGCTAGGTGAATGGGGAGTAATCAAGTCCTTACCCAGTGGGAGCTTTTGAAACATGAGGTTAATAAACAGGTGATAAATTGCTAGTCTATGGGGGTAAAACTAAACACACATGACATCTATTACTAATCACCCTTCAGTGTCCTACCAGGAAAGACATCCTATAAAGCCCTCATCAAGTTGGATATGAGGTTCAGTGAGATACCAGAAGCCATATCAGGGAACTTCCAACAGATTTCATGGGACATCCTGGTTCCTATGTTTGGAGGAGAGAACCCCAAAGGAGGGGACATCAGTGGGCTCTTGGGAACCATCAGCATCTGCACGAATCCTTTGTACAACTTCTATGCTGGTTATTGTGGGCCAAATAGAAACCCTTAGAATTGCTCAAACCATCCCGTCCCACGGGAGTTGAAAGATATTTCCTCCCTAGTGATGGAAATAATCAGGTCCCATGGGAGATGAGAGATATTTGCTCTCTAGTGATGGAGATGGAGGTCAGAATACTTGCTCTACCAGTTCCCCTTACAGCAATCCTGTGTGGCTAGTGAGGAAGACAGATGGTGGTTTACAGTGGACCACAGATCTGAACAAAATTATTACATCTATCACAGCAACCATTCCTGACCTCAGCAACACCCAGTGAATTCTCTTAGTAAAAAGTACAGTAGAACTCCATCCTTCTTCCTCATGGCTACTCAAACTCTCCTTGGTAAAGCCACAGTTGACTAAAACATATCCTTCCTGAAGGCAATGAGGTCCACCTGACACTGATAACATGTGACTTCACCAAAGTGAATGAAGGCCTTTAGGACCTAGATGAGATAGGGGCCCATATCATGGACAAGGAATGGGAAATTAATACAAAGAAAATCCAGGGTCCACTCAACCATGTGGGGGGGAATAGAGTGAATGGAGAGAACCCAGATGATTCCAAATGACACAATCCAAAACAAATTACTGACACTCACTACCCCACAGTCTTAAAAAAAAAAACTGCCCAAACACTTATTGGATCTTTTGGTTTTTAAAGAAACTATATTCTGGGCATTTTTATGACTTCCATTTATCAAGTTACTCATGAATCTATCATTTTTGAGTGGAGCCTAGATTATAGCCCTGGAAGATATAAAGTGGCTTTCCAATAAATTCTCTCCCTTATGACTCTTTAAGGCTCACATTGTTTTTTTTTTTGTTTTTGTTTTTTGTTTTTTGTTTGTTTTTGAGATCTTGTCTATGAAAACTTTGGGATAATCAGATGAAAAGAACTATTAGATTTCTGGAGCAACAATTTCCCCAAAGTGGCTAGTCACTAGACCCTTAAAATTGTTTTTTAATTATTTTTAATCAACAAAAATCTTTCTTCTTCCCTACTTCTACCTCTCAGAACCCAATGAGACAGAAAAATAGAATTCCCCATTACAAACATGTAGAGTCAAGCAGAACAAATTTCTACATTGGTCATGTCCAAAAAACACGTCTGAATTCACAATCTTGAATCTATCACAGCTCAGTCATGAAGGTATGTTCAGTTTTGAAAAGTTCATTTGTTAGTGGGCCTGACTTGCTACTGAATAGATGAAACAATCAACTTTTGTCCAGAGACTACTATTATGAGGGAAGATGGTCTTTTAAAAAGATGGGCAGAACATAGAAGGCCTATATTGTTAAATGGCACAATCAAAATGATCTGGCCCATAACCCCCTGAATATGAGTCACAAACTCAGTGAATCAATAGTGTGACAACACAATCAAAAATAGGTAAATGGGCTTTGTTATAAGAAGTATGGCTCCCAAGAATAATGAATATCTGATCTCCCTGTCTTTTTCTGGATCTCCATCCTCTGTCTTGGCTAAAATGAAACAGATATAAAACAATATCTTTATGAAGGCTTTGAAATGTGTCCAGAGACAGGAGATCTGGATGGAGGGAAGAATCAAAACCAATGAAAGGAAATGGGGATGTTTAACCTGGAGAAGAGAAGACTTGGGGGATGGGAGAGAGAGACAAAAAACCCATCAAGTTTTGAAGCTTTTAGTGGATAAAGAATTATGCTTATTTTACTTGGAACCAGGGGTTATAGCTAGGAGCAACAGATTGATATCTGGAAACCAAATTTTGGCTTGATATAAGGAAACATTTCTTAACAATTAGAGCCATCTATCAAACTGTGCATATCCTTTGATCCAGCAGTGTCTTTACTGGCCCTATATCCGGAAGAGAACATAAAAGAGGGAAAAGGACCCACGTGTGCAAAAATGTTTATAGCAGCCCTTTTGTAGTGGCAAAGAACTGGAAACTGAGTGGATAACATCAATTGAAGAATGGTTGAGTAAGTTATATGAATATTATGGAATATTATTGTTCTGTAAGAAATAATGAGCAGACGATTTCAGAAAGGCCTGGAGAGACTTACATGAACTGATGCTAAGTGAAATGAATAGAACCAAGAGAATATTGTACACAAAAATAAGATTATGTGATGATTATGTGATTGGTCTTGACTCTTTTCAACAATGAGATGATTCAGGCCAATTCCAATAGCCTTATGCTGGAGAGAATCATCTGCATCTAGAGAGAGGAGATGAAGATTGAATGTGGATCACAACATAGTATTTTCACCTTTTTTGATGTTTGTGTGCTTTTTTCTCATTTTTTTCCTTTTTGATCTGATTTTTCTTTTGCAACATGATAAATGTGGAAATATGTTTAGAAGGATTTCATATGCTTACTCTATATTGGATTACTTGCATGTATTTTGGAAATAAAAAGCTATTTTTTAATAAAGTTAGGTAATGAACAGGAAAAGCAAAATAAAGGGAGTAAATTTTTAAAAAAAATAGAATCATATAAAAGTAACATGGACCAGTAAGTCACTGAAGAACTTTAAGATAGAGCACATATGAAGGGGATTATTAGCAAATCTAAAAGGTTAGATACAAATGTGGAAGTGAAATGAAAATTGGTTTATCCTAAGATGGAGGTTCCAGGAAGAACTCACAAATGAGAAAAAGGAGGATATACTGGTGGAGGAATGTTGTGGAGGGAGAGGAATGTTCCAGGGTTAGAAGGCCACAGAATAGATCACCTTGAAGAAGATACTTTCTCTCTGGGGTCCAGTTTCCTCCTTTTTTTTCTCTTCAAACTTTTTAAAAATTTATTTTATTGTAGCTTTTTATTTACAAAACATATGCATGGGTAATTTTTCAATATTGACCCTTGCAAAACTTTCTGTTTAAAATTTTCCCCTCCTTCCTCCCACCCCCTCATCTAGATGGCAGGTAGTCCAATACATGTTAAATATGTTAAAGTATATGTTAAATACAATATATGTATACATATTTATAGTTATTTTGCTGCACAAGAAAAATCGCATCTAGAAAGAAAAAAAAAACCCAAGAAGGAAAACCAAAATCAAGCAAACAATTACAGAAAGAATGACAATGCTATGTTGTGATCCACACTCAGTTCCCATAGTCCTCTCCCTGGATGGAGTTGGCTCTCTTCATTATTGCACAATTGGAACTGGTTTGAGTCATCTCAGTGTTGAAGAGGGCCATGTGCATCAGAATTGATCATTGTATATAGTCTTCTTGCCCTGTATAATGATCTCTTGGTCCTGCTCAGTGCACTCAGCATCAGTTCCTGTAAGTCTCTCCAGGCCTCTCTGAAATCATCCTGCTGGTCATTTCTTACAGAAAAATAATATTCAATAACATTGATATATTCTCCAACTGATGGTCATTCACTCGGTTTCCACTTTCTTGCCACCAACATTTTTGTACATGTGGGTCCCTTTCCCTTCCTTAAGATCTCTTCGGGATATAATCCCAGTAGAAACACTGCTGGGTCAAAGGGTATGCTGGATCCATTCACAATTCCACCAAGTATGTATCAGTGTCCCAGTCTTTCCATATCCCCTCTAATATTTGTCATTATCTTTCAGTTTCTCCTTTATAAAATAACAGAATAGGATGTCACAGTCAAAAGGCTCTTTGACATTCTATGTTCTAAATTCCCTCCTAGATCTAACACCTTACTCCTGGCTTTTACATTCTCTCCTAGTTCTGACATTCTGTTTTTTATGTACTAAAAGCCCTCCTAGATAGGATAATCCATATTCTGTGTTCTAAGTTCCCTCTCAGCTCTGACAATGTGTCCACTATTCTAAAAAGGTATTGTTAAGCTATCCAAACTGAGCTCTGAATGAAATCTCAATGTGGTTCACCGTGGCTGCTCTGGGAATCCCAGCAGGTAAGTTCTCCCTTCCAGAGCCCCAGGGGCCCCATGGCAGACACTAAATGTCAGAGGCACTGCACCCTCCACCAGTCTCAGATGTGGTTACAGCACTTCTGCCCCCCCCTCTGTCTGCAGAGGAAGGCCTGTCGCACTCTGGGTGGCTAGGCCCCCAGCAGAGGGTTCCCGCCTTTGCTACCTGTCTACCTGCCTTGCCACTTCCTTTCCATCAGCCTTACAAGTGGAGATTGTGTTCTCTTTAGGCGTCTGATATAAATTAAGGGATGATTAACATCTCCCTTGACTTCACAGGGGAAGTGGAAGGTACCTTTGCCAGAAACCTCCCCTTCACGCTGCTTGGGGGCCAGCTCCTGGTACAGCCTGTTCCTCCTCTGGAATTCAAAAATCACACTCTGGACCAATTGATTTCCCACAAGGTTCGCTTTTAGTCTGTTTCCCTTTCCCAGAAGGCATATGCTATCACCACAGTAACTCCACTCTCTTAATATCCGTGCATGGTACACTATATCAAAACATGACATCATTACCTATGAATTCCACCTCAGTTTCAGTGTATAGAGAAAGATTTGGCAGGGTCTCTTGAAAGCTGTTGTTTAAGAAAAGCAAAAACTCGAATTCTGAGGATCTCAAGGATCTGAGTACCTTGTATGTCCTAACCTCAACTATGCTCTTCATCTTTAAGGAAAACTTTGAAAAGGGAAATTTTTCTCACTTCCACAAGCAAAGACAACTCTGAGATGTTAGACAGTATTCATCTATTTAATCAATCAATCAATAAGCATTTGTTAAGCCCTTACTCTGTGCTAGGTATTGTGACAAGCACAGCGAGTAAAAAAAAAGAGAGAGACCTTACCCTTAAAATCTCATGGAGGAGACAACATGGATTCAGTACATACAAAGCAAGCTACAGCTAAATTAATAGAATGAATGTTGTTCAGTTGTGTCCAATCTTCATTGTCCCATTTGGAGTTTTCATGGTAAAGATCCTGGAGTAATTTGCCGGTCTTTCTCTAGCTCATTTTACAGATAAAGAAACTGAGGCACACAGGGTTAAGTGACTTGCTCAGGTTCACAGAGCTAGTAAATGTCTGATTCAAACTCAGGGAAATGTCTTCCTGATTCTAAACCCAATGCTCTAGCCCTTGTAGCAACTTCTTGTCCCTAAGAAGGATAAATAGGAAATAATGAGTAAAGGGAAGACACTGAAATTAAAAAGGGTTGGGGAAGGTTCCCTGTAGAAAGCAGGAATTTAAAGGAAGCCAAGGAAGTCAATAAAAGTAGGAGAGAGAGTGCTCCAAGAATGGAAGATAACTAAACAAAATGTCAGGAGACAGAGTTTTATTCAAGCAACAAATATTTATAAAATGCCTACTATGTGAAGAGAACAATGAGCAATATACAATGATAAACAGTAGTCCCTTTTTTCAGGAATCTTATAATGAGGAGAGTTAAGAAATGTGATCAACAACTCAGTAATCCAAGGCAATCCTAGTAAATTTTGGCTGGAAAATGCCATCTGCATCCAGAGATAGAGCTATCATGACCACCTGTAGATCAACATATACTATGGTCATTTTCTCTTTTTCTTTTTTTTTTCCTCATGAGTTTTCCCTTTTCTGACTTTTCTTTTCTAATATGATCCATATGAAAATATGTAAGAATATCTATAACAAAAAACTGGGTAAAATGTTTTTTAAAGATAACATATGAGATACCTTAAGGAGACAACACAAGCAGATAGTATATACATTGTGTCTAAATTATAAAAATAGTATACTATAGAAAGAGCATTGGTCTTTAGAGAAACAAAGTTGTTGAAGTCTCAGCTCTTGTGAACCAGGCAAATCACTTAACCTTAAAAGTTCAGTAGAAATAGGAGTTTTTGTTATTGCAATGTAATCAAAAACAATCTGAGGTACAGAGGGAGTGCTCAGGGCTCAAGATTCACTAGCAGCTAAGGAAGCAGAGGAAACTTCCTGGAGGTGATGGCATTTGAGCAAGTCCTTGAAAGCAGAATTGCAACAGGTGGAGATGCAGGAGCAGGGAGATCCTAGAGGTAGGAAATGAACAGCAAAGGAGTGGAAACAGGGAATCGTGAGGGCATATTTGACCGATGGGGATAGTCTTGTTCTGCAGGAGCTTAGGGCACATGAAGGATGTATTGGGAGATGAGTAAGTCTGGAATGGTTTCCCACTTATTGATCTTTGGAGAATCAGACGAAAATGTACGGAAAAGTCCCCATGATAAAATTGGCTTGGGATAGGTGCCATTCCATAAAAGCAACAGGGTTTCCATTTAAACAATGAGGGCTGTGCAACAATAGAGGGCATGCCTTAAAAAAAAGTGTTAACGTGTTTAACATATTGCTGTCTAGGGAAGGGACAAGGAGTAGGGAAGAGGGAGCAAGAAAATTTTGGTACACAAGATTTTGCAAGAGTGAATGTTGAAAACTATCTTTGCATATATTTTGAAAATAAAAAGCTATTATTTGGGGGGGGTTAAGTGTTAAGATCCCTGTTGCTGGAAATATTTAAGTCTGCAAGCTCAGGGCAACTAGGTTCCAGTATTTAGAACTCCAGGCCTGGAGTCCAGAAGGCTTGAGCATTCATCCAGTCTCAGATGTGTACTAGCTGTGTGATACTAAGCAAGTCACTTTATCCTGTTTGCCTCAGTTTACTCATCTGCAAAATGAGCTGGAGAAGAAAATGGCAAATCACTCCAGTATCTTTGCCAAAAAACAAAAACAAAAAAATCCAAAACAGGTTCATAAAAAATTTATACAGTTGTTTGCCTGGTATCTCCCCAGTAGACCTTAAGCTCTTTGAGGATAGGGACTAATTTTTGCCTTTCCTTGCATTTCTGGTGTTTAATGTTTGTTGTTGGACTAATTCATTACTTTTCAGAGAGCCTTAGTGTCTGAGGTCACATTTGAACTCAAGTTCTTCTGATTTCAGGGAAGATGCTCCATCCACTGCACCACCTAGTTGTCCCCCCCAAAGAGATTTTAAATTTGATTGTGGAGGTGACAGAAAGCCCCTTAAGTTTGCTGAGTTGTGGAAAGATATAGTCAGATTTACACTCTAGGAAGATCAGTTTAGCAGCTAAGTGAAGGATGGCCTGGAGTGAGGAGAGACTTAAAGCAAGGAGATCACCCAGTGGGCTATTGTTATAGTCCAAGGAACACTCTCAAGGTCTCTCTTAACAACTTTAGAATTAATTGAAATTCTTATTGTCTCTTGCCCTGAACTATTACAATGGCCTTCTAACATCAGGTGCATTGCCTGAGCCCACAAGTGCTCAGTTGCAGTAGGGCTAAAGCCGATGGGTGTTCACACTAAGTGTGGGACCAAAAAGATGAAGTAATTGAGGAGGGATTTCTAGGTTGTGAACCTGAGTGACTGAGAGGATGGTGGTGGCCTTGACAGTAAGAGAGAAATTAGGAAGCGGGGAGGGTTTGAGGAAAAAGATAAGTTCAGTTTTAGAGCTTGGGGAGAGAGAAAGGAAGACATCCAGTTCTAAATGTCCAAGAGGAAATTGGTAATATAAGAATTGTTGTCCAGGACAAAAACTAAAGCCAATATATAGTCCTGGAAATCACCAGGATAGAGTTGATCATTAAACCTATGATAAAAGCTGATAAGATTATCAAGACAGACAGAAACTGAGATGTTGAAACAGAGAGGGAAAAAAGGCAGACACAAAGACAGAGACAGAAAGAGATAGAAAGACTGACAAACCCACAGAGGAACAGACAGAGACAGAAAAACACACAGAGGAAAAGACATAAGAAACACAAAGAGGAAGAGAAACATATATATAGAGAGAGACAGAGACAGAGAGAAAGGGAGAGGGAGAGAAGAGAGAGAGAGAGAAAGAGACAGAGAGACAGAGCAGAAATAGAGAGAGGAGAGAGAGAGGAGAGAGAAGAGAGAGAGAAGAGAAAAGAGAGAGAGAAGAGAGAAAGAAAAGAGAGAGAAGAGAGAGAGAAAGAGAGAGAGAGAGAGAGAGAGAGAGAGAGAGAGAGAGAGAGAGAGTTTGTATTCATGATAAAAAAGACCAATCCAGGACAATCTTGGGGGGATACTGCCATTAGTGGGCATGTCACAAATGAAGGAGCAGCAGAAAAGATTGAAAAAGCAAAGTCAGGTAGAAAGGAGAAGTGAGAAAGAAGTATCATGAAAACCTAGAAAGGAGAAATCATATAGGGGGAGAAGATGCTCAACGGTGTAGGCGTCAGAAAGGATGAGGATTGGGGGAAAAAACCATTAGGTCTGGCAACTAAGAAATTCTTGATAACTTCAGAGAGAGGAGGTTTGGGGTTTTGAGATTGTCTCCCTAATCTCTACACCCACTCACAGCCCCAAACCACTTCTGATCTGCACAAAAGCTTCTGTTTCTGACTTGGGCCAATTGGCCTGTCCTTAGGCAGCCTGGACATCTCCCTACCCCTATGGTGTCATCTTTTCAGTCCCACACTTAGTGTGGACCCCAATGGCTTTAGCTCTATTGCAACTCAGCACTTCTGGGCTCAGGCAATGCACCCGCCTCAGTAGCAGGAATTCTAAGCTGGGCTAGGAGAACAACTTCAATTGAATGATGAGGTCAGAGGCCAGACTGCAGAGGGCTTACAACAGAATGTGTAGAGAGGAAACAGATTCTGTACTTAAGCTTTTTTCAAGGACTTTAGCTGAGAAGAGGACAGATTGAAGATGATATCCAGCAGAAATAGTGGGATCCCGTGAGGGGGTTTTGTTTTGTTTAAGTACGAGGGAGGCTTGGGAATGTTTTAATATATCAAGGAAATAATCAATAGATAGGGAGAAATTGAAGACTGGAAAAAGTGGGTCCATAATGGGGTAGATGTGTTTGAGGATGAGAGGATGGGATTAAAGATGCATATATACGGCTTGGTCTGGACATGAATGGTCATTTCTTCAATGGATGAGAGAAAGTGAGGAATGTGAGATTAGGAGAAGGAGTTTGTGGAGACTGGCCCCCATTCTTTTGGTGAAGTATGAAGCAGCTAAAGCAGAAAAGGGGGGACAGAAGGGAGGCTTGAGGAATGGTCTAGAATGGCCCCTGTGCTAAGTGGGATGAAGTAAAAGTATCAGACTCCCAAAGTGGCCCACAACCCTCCCAAATGCCATGCAAACTTGATTAAAATGTAATTGGGAAATATTTCACAAAATAAATAAAAAGACAATAAAACCTCAATAATGTTACATTTTACAACTAAGTCAATAAGCAAGACCTTTATGTATGGTACAGTCCCCCCTTTTCTCCATTAGTTTGACATTATTGACAGGATTGACAAGAAAGAAATAGAAGACTTTTCTTGCTGCAGGGAAGACGCAAAGCTTCGATCCCATAGGAAAGACAGACTTATAAAGGATTTTCTCACAACCATGTTGTTCAATAGCACCAGTGGTATCGAGCTCTCTGTGACCCCATTTGGGGTTTTCTTGGCAAAGACACTGGAGTGGTTTGTCATGTCCTTCTCCAGCTCATTTTACAGATGGGGAAACTGAGGCAGACAGGTTAAAGTGACTTGCCCTGGGTTAGACAGCTAGTAAGTGTCTGAGGTCATATTTGAACTCAAGAAGATGAGTTGTATTGATTTCAAGCCTAATGCTCTATTCACTATGCCACTTAACTGCTCCCTAGTAACCATATGAAAGCTGGAGGCGATGGGGGAGAGGTGGTTAGGAGAATTAGATTCCCATTTTACAGAGGAAGAAATGGAGGTTCTAAAAGAGCCAGGGCCACATGGCTTGGTAGGATCCATGACAGCATACAGGGCTGGTGAATAAGTCTTCTCTAAAATAGTCAGGCAGTTCTGGACATAATTAAGTCCCGATTTCTCTAGGATCCGACACTACCTTGGAAAAGAGATAGTGTTTGGGTCCAACACAGAGGTGTGGAAGGGGAAGGGAAAGTCCCAACCTTTAAGACTTCTTAAACACAAATGAAGTCTAAAACAGATACACAGACCAATAGAAATATAATTCTCAAATTCTACCACCTTCACGTCTCACCACTGCCCCTTGCCCCCAACCCTTCCCTGACTACTCTAATTCATCATGACTCCTTCCTGCTCTCAACTTCTGTACCACCCATGACCCATACCACACAATGGTGCCCTCAATCACCAAAGTGCTGTATTGTTCTTTAAACCATGAATTCCTCAATGGCATAGACCCAATCATCTCTGTCTGTATGTAAATAAACACAGGGGGACTTGAACACTGATGGCCTTCAAACTCTGGGTCAGGGATTCTTACCCTGGTCCATAGAAAAAGGGGTTCTTGCATAGATTTCAGGGGTCCTGAACTTGGATTGGAGGAAAAATCCCATCTTTATTTTCCCTAAACTCTAACTGTAAGTTTGCATTTTTTTTTCAATTATGATTGTAGGTAATAGACTTTATTCTGAGGGGGTCTTAGCATGCTGCCAGAGAAATGGGTGATAAGTTTAAGAATTCCTGCTTTAGACCAAAGTTTGGAGGCTGTTTCTGGGAATGAGTAAGTTTCAGTTCCCTCTTTTGTAAAATAGAAATAATAATATTGTGCTGTTCTCGTCCCGGGGATATTGAGAGTCATGATAAGTCCATGAGGGTTTTTCAATCCAGAAGTCAAGTGTAAGACTCCATATTCCTTCATATATTATGAATTCCAGTCCATACCCCACACACATTTATCCTATTGGGGTAAGATCAGCACAGCTGAAGACGAAACAGTTAATTATAATAGCCAACTACAAGTTCTTTTTGTCTTGTCCTCTGAGACAATGGAAGGAAATGACAGGAACGTGGCGAATGTTCTAAACACACAGGGTACAGGGTTACAGAATTCCGGAAGTTCAGGCACAAGCAAAGGTCTTCCAGCTCCCAAGCTGAAGGAATCATCTCTCTGATCTCAGCTGCCCTAGGAGCCACAGGACAATGACCCTCTTCCGTCTTCCAGACCTCTCTCTTTCCTGCTTTCCAGCTTCAGACTCTCTAAATCTTAATGGGAGTCCCAGCTGAAAAACCACAGATTTTGTTATCTAAGACAGTTGTCCCATAGGTATAAATAAAGCATAAAAGAGGACATTAACTCTTTCATCTATCTCTCTCTATATATAAAAAGTTGCTTAGGGATTTCCAGTCCTTTAAAAAAAAATCATTTCCTTAAACCTGCTAGTCCTTTGGATTTTCCTTCCCTTAAATTGCTAAATTTCTCACTGCTTTTATTTCCTCCATCTGCATTTTACTCCTTGCAAACAAGTTTCCATCCCTTGTACTCTGCTGGGAGACTGAAATTGCTCTCTTAAAGTCATCACTGACCTTTGTCATCACCAAATCCAATGGGTTTCTCTCAATATTCAACCTCTTTGAATTCTACAGGTCATGTTAATCATAAATTTAAACCTGGAAAGGATCTTAAAATCAATCTAGTCCAATCCTCTCTATTTACCAGTAAGAAAATAGGCTATGAGAAGTGAGTGAATTGCCCAGGTCTTTGTCACTGTGAGCAACACTTTATGCATTATGACATGCTGTATCTATACTCTCATCTCCCTTGGAAATGTTAATTTAGAAAGGCCAAGTTCATTCACTTTATCCCATGATAAATAGTCATCATCAATAGTCCTGACTTTTGTCTTGACACTGGACTTTGATGACTGGAGGAGAGAATTAAGCTGGTGACTGCACAGCTCTGTCTCATTAAAATCCAGTTCATGAGCAAGACATGATATCCCCTCATGATGTCATTAATCTTTTTTGAGAATGAAGAACAAACAACAACAATTATCATGTTCTTTTGTACTTCTATTTCTCTGACGGTTCTTTCTCATTCTTTTTTTCTTTTTGTTCTTTTTCTTCCTTTCATTTTGCTTAAAGTTTATGCCCCTTATTTGTTCTTGGTATTCTCTCTCTCTCTCTCTCTGTCTCTCTCTGTCTCTCTGTCTCTCTCTCTCTCTCTCTCTCTCTCTCTGTCTCTCTCTGTCTCTGTCTCTCTCTCTCTCTCTCTGTCTCTCTCTGTCTCTCTGTCTCTCTGTCTCTCTCTCTCTCTCTCCTCTCTCTTCTCTGTCTCTTTCTCTCTCTGTCTCTTTCTCTCTCTCTCTCTCTCTCTCTCTCTCTCTCTCCTCTCTCTTCTCTGTCTCTTTCTCTCTCTGTCTCTCTCTGTCTCTCTCTCTGTCTCTCCTCTCTCTTCTCTGTCTCTTTCTCTCTCTCTCTCTCTCTCTCTCTCTCTCTCTCTCTCTCTCTCTCTCTCTCTCTCTCTCTCTCTCTCTCGCTGAAATTCCATCTGCCCCCATATCTTGAATTATCACCTCTCAGAGTTCTATATCAATGCTCAAACTCTTTCCTAGGCTCCAGGCTCCAATGACCAGCTGTCTACTGGACATGTCCAACAGCATATTCAATGAACATCAATTTCATCAAATCCAACACTGAATCTATTATCTTTTCCCAAAACTTGCCCCCAAATCTAATTTTTCCATTCATTTTAAAAGAAGTATCATCATTGTATTTAATTTATACTTTAACATATTTAACACGTATTGGTCAACCTGCCACCTTGGGGCGGGGAGGAGGGGAAAAATTAGAACAAAAAGTTTGATAATTGTCAATGCTGTAAAATTGCTTATGCACATATCTGGTAAATAAAAACTATGAAAAAATAAAAAATAAAAGAAGTACATCCTTCTGATCACTCAGAATCACAATTTTAGAACCATCCCTGACTGTTTACTCAGCTCAAGAGTTATTGATATTCTGTCTCTGCTATATTTCTTCCATTCACCCACAACTTCCTCTTCTGACTACTACCATCCTAATTCAGATCCTCATAACTTCTCATCTGGACTATTGTAAGAAACTATTACCTTCTCTTTCCTTCATCTAGTGACCAAATCACCTTCTTCATGCATATCTGATCACTCTCTAGCTCAAAAATCTCTATTGCCCAAAGGATAAATTTTAGACCCCTCAGCTTTCCTTTAAAGATCCTTCATAGTCTACTCAAAACTGGCTTTCCAGACTCATCTCAAACTACCACACCGTCACCCTTGCCATAATCTCTGTCCTGATCAAACCAAACCCCTACTTGTTTCTCATACTCAATCTCCTTTTCTCATGTCTGTGACCTTGTTCATGATCCTTCCTGTAGCCAGAAGACTCTAGATAGTTTTGTGGTTTTATTAGCTTTGTGAACTTGGGCAAGTCACTTAATCTCTGCTTCCCTCAGTTTTCTCAACTTTGAATGAGGACAATGTTAGCTAGCTACCTTCCAGGATTATTGTGGAGATGAAATGAAATAATGTTTGTCACTTTGTAAACCTTAAAGTACCAGATAAATGCAAGCTATTGTTATTATTTAGGACACATTTTCTCCATATTTCTACCTCTTGAAATCACTCTCTTCCTTAAGATTCCAGTTCAGGGGTCACTTCTTCTCAGGGGTTCCTACTCCCCTACTAGAGTAAATTTTGTTTAAAACATGATATAAATCATTTATGTTACTGATAAATGATCCCTCCCTCCTTAATCTCTTGCTTTTCAGTCTTTTATGTTCTTAAATCAGTTTAACTTACTACCTTTGTGTATGTGCCTTAGCCCCTTGCTAAGATAAGAGGACAGAGTGGCTTCCATCAGGGTTGTATGCCTAGTAAGTGCCACATCCAGGATGCCAAAGCAGGTTTCTTGAGGCAGCATGGCGGTATGGCAGTGTGTTGGATCAGGAACCAGAAGTTTGATTATGAATTCCCTTTCTGCTGTTTACTGGAGAAGTCACTTACTTCTTCTGGAGTTCTGTTTCCTCACCTGAAAAATGAAAAATGACCAGGATAGAGACCTGGCCTCCTGAACATCATTTCAGAAGCCTGCCTTAAGAGAAGATTTAACAGGGAAGCAAGAGCTGTCTTCAAGTATTCAAAGAGCCATCATGTGCAAAGGGGATTACGTTTGTTTGACTTGGCACTTAAGAACAAAACTGGGAGAAATTGTAAGAAGTTATGGAGAGGCAAAGTTAAGCTTAACATAAAGAAAAACATCCAAACAATGAGAGCTGTCCAAAAGTGGAATGAGCTGCCTTGTAGAGCCTCTGCACAAAAATGGACTATAATAACAGCAGGAACTTTACAAGCATGATCTCATCTGAGCTCCAAAACAATCCTAGGAGGCAAGCACTGGAAGTACTATTGTGCCCATTTCATAAATGAGGAAGCTGAGATTTGGAGAGGTTAAATGACTTGCTGTGGAGGTACTATATTTCATAGCCAGAAAGACCTGGATCTATCTCTGGCACGTATTAATTGTATGATCCTGAATAAATCACTTTGTCTTAATTTCCTCATCTGAAAAAGAGATATTAAATCTTGCTATTCCTACCAGCTAGGGTGATTGTAAGGCTCAAGTAAGGAAAAACATGTTAAGTGGTTTGTAAATCTTAAAGCACAATTAAAATTTCAATTCTTATTATTACTGAATGGAATGAAAACTGACTTTAATTCTCAGTTCCTCTGGAAGTAAATCTTAGGTCTTTCTTAAACATACTTCTCAGTCTTTGCTCATAATTTATTCCCCATGCTCACTGCCTTTCCTCATTAGGCAAATTTCCCAGATCCCTGGGTTTCAGAATGTGTCCCCTAGGTTATGTTCAGACAGATCTTCTGGGATTTGGAAAATCATCCATCTCCTTAGGCCTCTTGCCCAGGAGGTTGTTGGAAAGAACTAGAAACTCTAAAATCTACCTGCTTAAAATAAATACAGCTCCCTTTGGCCAGATTTGGTATTTGCTCTTCCAAAGTGAACAGTATCATTTGTTTTTGAAACCAAAGGGCCCCTGGCATCAGTCAGGAGAATGGGTTTGGCTTGCCTGTAGATGCCAGCCTGGAGCCTACCATGAAAAGAGAGCCTGGGGCATAGCTATTAGGAGGCCATGGTCCTCTGAGCTACCACAAAGGGTCATAGGAAAGGATGCCTCGAAGTCATCTTCAGCGCTAAAAGCTTCCCTCTATCCATTGGGTTGCCAAGTCTTCTTGGGTCAACCTTTGTACTAGTTCTCTGTGACCCTTGAGCTGGGCTGCCCAAGCCACTGCCCATCTCACCTAGACAGTCTCTTTACTAAATACCTCCAGTCTTTCTTCTCTCGAATACAGTTTCATATGTTGACTGAGTAATTTTCCTGAGGCCTAAATTGGCTCAAAAACTTTTTATGGTTTTTTGTTCCTTAAGGAATAAAAGTCCTTCACAATAAGACTCCAACATCATTTCCATTTTTGTACTCTCTAACTTTTGTCTCTTTCCAACTTTGCATTCTCTCCACTCCATCCAAACCAAGCTGCTCACTTTTCCTGATCTTGTCCTGCCCTCTTCCATCTGGGGGCATTTGCATAGCCCTTTCCCCAAACCTGGAACATGTTCCCATCCCATTTCCACCCTTGTGAATTTCTTTTCCTTTCCTAAAGGGGTGCTGCATCCTCCATGAAACCTTCCTTGATTTTCTCAGCAAAGAATTATGATATTTTCCCTATCCTTAGTCTGGTTCTCTTCTTTGCCTCTTGTTCCATATTTATGTACAAGGTGGGTAAATGCTGTAATAGCCCGGTCTTCTTTCTAAGATATTTTATATTGCAAAATATCAGCACTTAATACAGCACCTTGCATTCAGTAGGTGCTCAATAAATCCTTAGTAAATTAAATTAAATGGTTATAGACCATATCATAGCTAAGATAATGATCTCTCTACTCCCACGGTCCATTAGGTCAAACACTCTTGGAGAATCAGCTGAGTAAACATTACCACATGTTGGTAGCTATCACTGATTCCCTATACCTAGGACTTACCATTGGACACCAGTCCCGAACAACACAAGGCTTACTCTTGTGGAATGAATGTTGTCTATTTACTTATAGTCTGAGGCCAAAATATTTGAAAATCAAAGCAGGTTTTTAAGTTATGTAATCACAGGGGAAAAAGTAGCAAGCCCCACCCTTCAATCAGGAAACGGTCTGTTTTGTTTAACTTTTCACTTGAAGATGGCAAAGCAAATGAAAGCAAGATTTAAAAGGTCAGCTCCTGGACTTGGCTTGCAAAAGGTCATTTTCTATCAGGAGTGGCTAGGTCTGGCTGAATCAGACCTCCAGGAGTACAGCAAAACTGAAACTGCTTCCTTTGGGTCACAAGAATGATCTTTAGGGGAAAGAGACACGAAAACAACAATCTAATTTTTTTCTTCTGATATTCCCTGACATCTGCCCTTTGGAAAGGTTTGCCTTTGTGGTCATTTTGACTTATGACAACAGGCCTATAATCATAGCACATCAGAGCGGAGAAGGTCAGATATCAGCTTAGAGGGGCCTCCAGAACAGAGAATATTAGAACTCTGAGGGTCCCACAGAATATCAAATGATCAGGCAGGCTCATAAGAACACAGAATGTTAGAAGTGGGAGGGCTTTTAGAATCAAGAATATCAGAGCTGGGAGGGGTCCAGGAAAGGGAGTTTGACTTGGCAACATCAAGTTGTACTTTTTAAACTTTTCCAAGCAAAATGGGAATTCTACCTTGTCCAGAAGTGACAATTTGGTTTAAACACAAATTTGTTTTGAGGGTTTTTGATTAATTAATTGTCTTTAAGTTAAGCAAAAAGATATTTGTTTAGGACTTTGCATCAATAGATATTTAATTTAATATTTAATTGAACAGTTCTTTAACAACCCAGCAATGTGGCCTGGACAGTCAAGATCTAATATCAAGACTAGGACAAATGGAACAAGATCCAAACTAATTCCTGCCCCACAACTCTTTCCTCACTCTGCAGGGTTATGATAACAATAACCACTTCCATTTCTACAGAATTTTATAGCTACAAAGCACATATACAGGCATCATTTAATATCACAACAACCCCCAAGAGGCCTAGAGGTGGGCAGGTATTATTATTCTCCTATTACTAGTGAGGTTTACTCAAGAACACGCTGCCAGTTAAGGGGTACAACCACTATTCATACTTTCAATGCCAAGCCCAATATTCTTTCTATGACCATGTTTCCTCTCATAGGATCATAGATTTAGAGCTGGAAGTCCATCTAGTCAAACCCTCCTCATCTTACACTGCAGGAAACTGAAGCTAGAGAGGTTGTAACTTACCCATGGTCATATAGTTAAGTGGCAGGGCTGGAATTTGAACTCAGGTCCTCAGATCCCAAATCCAGCACCCTTTCCACTGACACTATAGTGTAAGCAAGAGAATTGGAACCCTTTACACATAATGTCTTTTCTTCCTTTAAATAATGGTGGGAATTCTCATGAATACTGCCAGGAACAAAATCCTTTGCTTTTCTTAAAGTAAAACACATCAAAGTTCTTGTTTTCTGAACGAAGATCTTTAGTGCAACATTTATTGAACCATAGCCAGGAATTGTGCTAGGTCCTTGTGATACAGAAAAAAAGAAAGAAAGAGAGATAGAAAGAGAAAGAGAGAGAGAAAGAGAAAGAGAAAGAGAGAGAGAAAGGAAGGAAGGAAGGAAGGAAGGAAGGAAGGAAGGAAGGGAGGGAGGGAGGGAGGAAGGAAGGGAGGGAGGAAGGAAGGAAGGAAGGAAGGAAGGAAGGAAGGAAGGAAGGAAGGAAGGAAGGAAGGAAGGAAGGAAGGAAGGAGGGAGGGAGGGAGGGAGGGAGGGAGGGAGGGAGGGAGGGAGGGAGGGAGGGAGGGAGGGAGGAAGGAAGGAAGGAAGGAAGGAAGGAAGGAAGGAAGGAAGGAAGGAAGGAAGGAAGGAAGGAAGGAAGGAAGGAAGGAGGAAAAAACAGTAATTTATCCACAGAGACTTATAGTCTAGAATGAGACCTACATAAATAATTATAATACAAGTGAAAGGATGGATCTGGATTAAGATCACACCTCAGATACTTATATGACCTTAGAGAAAGTCACGTCTTCCATCAGACAAGGTTTCCTCATCTGTAATGTGATAATAACAGCCCCTACCTTGTAGAGTTATTGTGAAAATCAAATGAAATAAAAAGTGTAAAGCGATTAGCAACCTTTTATATAACAATATGTAAATGCTAGGTATTATTATTACAGAGGGAAGTGAAATCACCAGTGTGGGCACTTCCATCTTTGGGAAGGAAGGGTTCGTGATAGCTTCATGATAAAGGTGGTATCTGGCCTGGGACCTGAAGGAAGAGAAAGTTCTCAACATGAAGAAATGTAGAAAGAGTCTGTCCCAGATAAGGAGGGGAGGGTTGAAGGAATGGAGGAGGGAAGGACAGAACAAGAGCAGGGTAGGAATGGCAAGGAGGCTAGTTTGGCAAGACAGCTCATAAGGGCTCCATCCTTCTTCTTGAGCCCCTGCCCTAAAAGGGAGCTGATGTTGCTACCCGAAAACTGGATATCCTAAAAGACAGGTCAGTCCCGTTGTGCAACCTCCCCAGCCAGGGAACGCCACCAGCTCTGCCTTGCTTATGAATATTTCTGCAACAAAAGTAAGTAAGGAGGTCCAAGTGATCTCCTTTTTGGGGAACACAGTAGGCATTTGTCGAGCCTGCAGCTGCTGGATTCTTGAGCCATCCAGACTTTAAATAATATTCCAAACAGAAATAGCACAATCAACCTTCAAAGCAGAGAAGAGAAAGACACTGTGTTTCAACCTCTGGTTGAGTATTTTCGCAGCTGGCCCCATTTACCCTGGCCTGTGTGAGTGATGGCCAGGCTGTGGTTATGGTTGTGTATAAAAATACCAAGGCCTGCTCCTGCTTTCAGAGCTAAGCCTCAGTTCCCAATCGCTGCCTCTGTAATTCTCTTTCCAAATAAAAGGAGGAACTATTCCTGGCTTAGAATGGGGTATTTCTGTGGCTTCTTGGACTATAATGATGGGAGTGGGGAATGTTAAAAATGCCCCGCTCCCTAGCCGGTCTTTGCCCAGGGTAATTTGGGCTTGAAAGGTTTGGAAGTTTATATTGAGTCTGTTATTGTATAGCTTTTTAATTAAAACATCATTATGGTGGCGCTCGGCCACAGTTGCCTTAGCTTCTACATTCAGAATGGCCCCTTGAAAGGGGAATACACTTTGTGGTGAAGCCCCAGGGCCCTTGTCAGAGTAGTTGGCCAAATTTGGCTCATCTTGAGCCTTCAGAGGGAAAAAACATTCTTTGATGTTGGCCAGAGCCATCGTTTGCCTTCCTATAATGGAAGCATTAATCTAAACCCACTAGTTTAATCTGGAAAGTAGATGTATCCAGGGATATTTTAGAGGCATCTTTTGTAGCAGAAAAATCACTAGACAGAAATCTTAAGTCTGAGTCCTGGCTCCGCTAATCACTAGCAAAGTGAGGGTCAGCAGGCCTGTGGACCCCTCTGAGTCTGTTTAATGTTAAAATTTGGGAACAGGGAGGGAGTGGGAGAATGACTACCCTACAGATCAAAGGGGGGTATTATGAAAAGAACACGTCATAAAATATAAGGGGCTAATTTCTGTGGCAGCAAAGAACCAGAAATAGAATAAATGGTCATTCAAAAGCTAAATAAGTTGTAGAACATGAATGTCAGCGCATCTTAAGAAAGGAGGACAAGGGAGAACTCAAAGAAGAATAGGAAGATCTATATGAACTGTGCAGAGTGGAGTAAGCAGAACCAGGAAAACAATACACCCAATGTCTGCCCCAATATAAAGGCAAAACAAACATACAAAACTAAACTTAGTTTAATGATTCTGACTGAGCTTGAAGGAGGGGGAAGGAAGGGAACAGAAGATGCATTTATAGAGCATCTATTATGTGCCAGGAGCTGTGCCTTAAGCACTTTTGCAAATTTCATTTCATTTTCCCCATCACAACCCAAAGAGTCAAGTACCATCACTATCCCCAATTTACAATTGAGGAAACTGAGGCAAACAGAGGATAAGTGATGTGCTCAATGGTTTCACAGCTAGTAAGTGTCTAAGGACAGATTTGGTTTGACAAAATATATCTTCTTCCTTTCTTTGTAGAAATAAGTGACTTTGGGTATAGAATATGACACATGCTGACAGACACTTGATTTATTGGTTGTTTTTTGCCAAGTTGCTTTTTCTCTCCTTTACTTTTTTTCAGTTTTTGTTACAAGGGATGACAAGGAACTGAGGGGGAGGAGGGGAGACTATATTTAGAAATGAAGGTGCCACAAAAGCTATCAATAAAAATATTTTAAGTACACAATGCTACAGAAATGTGAGTTGATTATTATCAGTCAAGTCCATCAAGCTATTGTTTGAAAATGACTGAAGATCCATTCTTCTCCAGATAACATGCAGAGTACAACCTGTTCCATAGGAGAAGCTGGTCAGTCGGTTAAACAAATAAACAAACAAACCTCTTCGAATTTGCACGGAATCTTTCCATATCCATTGTCTCATCTGACCCTCCCAGAAGCCTTTCCTAGGAAGCAAGCTAGAATTATTAAACCCATTTCACAAATCAGGAAACTGAGCAATGTAATTTAAATTATTTACCCAAGTCACTTGGAGCCTTGATTTCCCACATCTGAGTTCAAGACTCTTTCCACCAGCCCATAATGCTCTGAGTTCTGGTGAACTCTTTTTACTCTAGGGTTCAAAACCTCCTCTCTACAATATTCTCAAATTTACCTTCTTAACTGCAGTTCTCAATCATCACTGGAATGTAAATCTGCTAAGGAAACAATTCTCCAAAGTGAGGCAATATGACAGTGTATCCCTTCAGGTCAAAGTTGTATAGCAGCTCAACATGATGGATTACCTCGAGGGGTAATCTGAGCTGCTCCAAGACCCTGTGGTACAATAGGGTCTGGGGGAGGGAGGTATTGTCATCAGTTATTGCTAAAAAATAAATAAATAAATAATAAAGGCCTGAGGCTAATTTACAGGCATTTGCCTAGACAGCAGTTCTAGGGACAAAGACTTGAAGGTCTTAGTGGATTACACAAGCTCAATGTGAATCAATAGTGTGACTTAATAATCAAAATAGTCATTTGAGTTTAGGCTACATTTACAGACTTCTGTTGTCTAGAATAAGGAGGATGACCGGTCTGCTGTCCTCTGCTTTGATTCATGATTTCAGAAGCATGCCTTCTCAGCAAAAAGGTAATGGACTAGAGGTGAAGACATGTTTTTACAAATATGATATCTGATGGTGTTAATTGTGTTGCTTAATTATACTCATTTGTAATATTGGAGTGGCCCGTAAACATGAAATAGGAACAAAGAGCATCAATAATGTTTTAAGACATTAATAACCTCAGGGAAGGGAAAGTCTACCAACTCTCAACTGAGCCCACTTCACTTCTGAATGTCTTAGTTATTAGAAAGTTTTTCCTTACATGGAGCCCCAATTGGCCTAATTTCTATCCACTGATGTTTGTCTACATAAATAGAAAAGGAAAGGAGAGAAGAGGGTCTGGTTTGATCTGGGGGTCAGAAGTGGAGTACCTAGGAAAGAAAAGATCTGAAAATATAATAGAAAATAAAATATTTGTATCAGAAAAGTCTTCTATAAGACCTATGTTTTGTATAGATATATATGCCTCATATTTAATATATAGTCATATCAGACTATATTTCATCACATAAATTAAAATTCTAGGTATTGACAGCTTATGAACAACAGAAATCTCATCACCTGGAGAATGGCTAAAAGAATTGTGATATAGCATAGCATTTTGACTCTTTCTGTTGTTGTTTGCATTTTGTTTCCTTTTTCCTTTTTCCCTTTTTAATTTGATTTTTCTTGTGCAGCAAGATTATTGTATAAATATGTTTACATATATTGTATTTAATATATATTTTAATATGTTTAACATATATTAGGTTACTTGTCATCTAGAGGAGGGGGTTGGGGGAAGGACTGGAAAATTTGGGGCACAGGATTTTGTAAGGGATAATGTTGAGAGATTATCCATGCATATGTTTTGAAAATAAAAAGCTTTAATAAAATAACTTGTGATACATCAATAGGGAATATTACAGCTCTGAAATAAAGGGCAAATACCAATTGATAAATGGCCAAAGGATATGAATAGGCAATTTTCAGACAATAAAATTAAAATCATCTATAGTCAAATGAAAAAATGTTCTACAGACCTTTTTGTACTGGCAAGGAACTGGAAACTGAATGGATACTCATCAATCGGAGAATGGCTGAATAAATTATGGTATATAAATGTAATGGAATATTATTGTTCTATAAGAAACGATCAGCAGGATGATTTCAGAAAGACCTGGAGAGACTTACATGAACCAATGCTGAGTGAAGTGAATAGAACCAAGAGAGCATTGTACACAGTAACAAGATTATATGATGAACTGTGGCAGCCTTGGCTCTCTGCAATAATGAGGTACTTGTAATGAAGAGAGCCATCCACATCCAGAAAGAAAACCACAGAGACTAAATGTGGATCACAACATAATTTTTCACCTTTTTTGCCATTGTTTGCTTGCTTTTTTTTCTTTCTCATTTTTTTCCTTTTTGATCTGATTTTTCTTGTCCAGCATGATAAATGTGGAAATATGTTTAGAAGGATTACATATGTTTAATCTATATTGGATTGCTTGCTGTTTAGGAGAAGGGAGTGGAGATAAGGGAGGGAGAAAAATTTGGAATATGAATGTACTGTCTTTGCATGTATTTTGAAAATTTTAAAAATGTAATTATCAAAAAAAATACTCGAAATGATTATTGATTAGAAAAATGCAAATTGGGGCAGTTAGGTGGTGCAGAGCACCAGCCCTGAAGTCAGGAGGATGTGAGTTCAAATTTGGTCTCAGACATTTAACCTTTCCCAACTGTGTGACCTTGGGCAAGTCACTTAATCCCAATTGCCTCAGCAAAAAAAAAAAAAAAAAAAAAAATGCAAACTAAAACAACACTGAGGTAATACCTCACACCTCTCAGATCAGCTAAGATGACAAGAAAAGATAATGATAAATGTTGATAATGATAAATGTTGGAGAGGATGTGTAGGAAAACTGGGAAACTAATGCATTGTTGATAAAATTGTGAAATGATCCAACCATTCTGGAGAGCAATCTGGAACTATGCCCAAAGGTTTATATAACTTTTGATCCAGCAGGTCACTATTGGGGGTCCCAAGGAAATCATAAAGGAGGGAAAAGGGCCCACATGTGCAAAAATGTTTGTAGCAGCTCATTTTGTGGTGGCAAAGAATTGAAAAACGAGTAGTAGCCCATCATGTGGGGAATGGCTGCACAAGTTGTGGCATATGAAAGTAATGAAATATTATTGTTCTATTTTTAAAAAATGATGAACAAGCTGATTTTAGAAAGGCCTGGAAAGATTTACATGAATTAATGCTGAGAGAACAAGCAGAATTAGGAATATATTGTACCTAATAAGAGCAAGATTGTGCAATGATCAACTATAAAAGACTTGGTTGTTCTTAGTGGTTCAGTGATCCAAGGCAATCCCAAAAAACTGGATAGAAAACGTCATCTGCATCCAGAAAGAGAACTATGAAGACTGAATGCAAATCAACACATGCTATGTTCATTCTTTTTCTTTTGCTTTTTTTTCCCTTTGTGGTTTTTCCCTTTCTGATTTTCTCTCCCAACATGCTTCATAAAGAATTTTTTTAAATTAATGTAATATGTATAACCAGAAAAAATATATTAATTTTTAAAAAGAGTAAATATAATGAATACAGAGAACCATGGAAAGATTTATATGAAATAATGCAAAGTGAAGTTAGAAGAAGCAAGAAAACAACATGCTCAATGACCATAATATTGTAAAAAGAATAACAATCATACAACATTCACCAAAGGATAGTTGCAAAGTTACAGAGAACAAGATTGGTCCCACAGAAGGTATAAGAGAAAATGCCTCTACTCCACTCTTTGCGGAAGTGGGAGGCCTATATTGCCTATATTTTCAGAGCTTTTCAGTGAATTGTTTAATTTTGCTGTTTTTTCTCTTTCATATTTTAAATAAAATTAAAAGGAAAGCTAGATGGTGCAGTGGATAGAGTACCCGCCCTGGAATCAATAGGATCTGAGTTCAAATTCTGCCTCAGCTACTTAACACTTCCTAGCTATGTGACCCTGGGCAAGTTACTTAACTCCAACTGAAAAATAAAAAAGAGGAAATTTAATAAAATTAAATTTCGTATTTACATTTTGAAATATCTTGGTTTTATGAAATGACTCTATGGGAAGAGAAAGAGGAAGAATTCAAGAGGAAATTTAGGCAAAGTAAAAACAAAAGAATATCAATAAAAAGTATTGTTTTTTGGTTTTTTTTTAATGTCGTTTTATGGTTGGACAGAGCATTCAGGTGGCACAGCGGATAAGGCACCAGATAGAGAGGCAGGAAAATTTGAGTTCAAATCTGGCTTCAAACAAGTACTAGATGTGTGACCCTGGGCAAGTCACTTAACTCTGCCTCAGTTTCCTTATCTGTAAAATGAGCCAGAGAAGAAAATAGCAAAACACTCTAGTATTTCTGCCCAGAAAACCCCAAGAAGGGGTCACAAAGAGTCAGACATAACTGAAACAGCTGAACTACAAATAGTTGACCTGGGGAAACTTACAAATTCTCAGAACCTTGAATTCTCTGTATTTTACTCTACTGGATACTGGGCTCAGATCTGAGTGCCATAGTTCAGAAAGGACATTGACCACTTAGAAAATGTCCAGGGCAGGGCAATCAGTATTTTGAAAACTCTTACAACCATGTCACAGGTTGAAAGAACAAATGATATTTAGTTTGAAAAAGGGAAGATGCAGAGAAGGACATGGTTGGTATTTGGTAGTTATCTTTAAACATTTGAAGTGACTTCATGTGAAAGACAATTACACCTTTTCTACTTGGTCCCAGAAGATAAATCCAGGAGTCTGGTGACATCAGGGGATACCTCCTAGCAGTTAAAAGTTGTCGACAAGTCAAGTGGTCTGCCTCCAGAGCCCAAGAGTTCTCATCATTGGAGACCGACAAACAGAGGCTAGATGACCACTGTGTAGGGATATTGTAATAATTAGCATTTACATCGCACCTAAAGGTTTACAAAGTGATTTACATATATCATCTCACTTAATCCTCACATCAACCCTTGAAGATGGGTTCTATTATTGTTCCCCTTTTATGGCCTGGGATGGAGATTTTTCTCGGTTATGGGGGCTATTATAAAGTTCCTAATAGATAAGGGAAATCAGGATGATGAGAGGTTTTTTCTTTTTTTCGTTTTGTTGTTTAATATGAAAAAGACTTGAGGTTTTAGTGGACCACAAGGTCAATAGGAGATAACTGTGTAATATGGGAGCCACCAGAGCTAATGAGTAATTAGATTTCATTGATGGAAACAGCATTCAGAACAAGGGTGTCTCAAGTTGGGGATGGGAAGGTAAGGAGGTGGAAAGATGGGGAGGATAATAGTCTCATACATGCTACCCTGGTCAGATCTTATATGGAATATTGTGTTTAGTTTTAGATGTTGTGTTTTAGGAAGGACATTGAAAAACTGGAATACATCCAGAAGACCCTGACCAGGGATAAAGAATTATAGATCAGAATTGGTTGAGAGTTAATGATCCTTAGCCTTGAGAAGACAAAAGTTAGGGAGCACATGATCAATATCTTTAAATATGTGAAGGTTTGCTATGGGGAAGAGGATTCAAATTGTCCTCCTTGGCTCCAGAAGGCAGAATTAAGATTAAAGACAAAGGGCTAGAAGTTACCAGCAAAGAAGATTTTTGCAGAGCAACAAAATGGGCTGTCTCAAATAGCAGTGAATCTTCACACTCCGCCCCCCCCCAAGTCCCTGGAGTGTTTAAGCAAAGGTTTAAAGATTCCTTCTCCCCAGACCCAGAGATTGTAGAGAGGATGTGTGCTTCAGGAAGGGGATGTAAAGGGGAAGTTAGGTTAAACCAGATGCCCTCTGAGGGTTTCTTCCAACTCTGAGTCTGTTTCAAATACAAAAATTGCTTTAAAAGCTGATAAGTACTACAACACATGCGTATGAGATTGTTGTTTTCATTTTTGTTTCATTTTTGAATTTTTCAATCCTGTTAAACCGAATTACTAGACACTCCAATAAACTAGAATTTTATTTTGTGCTCAAGAAAAGACAAATGTAAACTCTGTTGCCCTCAGTTGATCCATTAGCAAAATGTGGAGCCTGATTTCAGTTTTATTCCTTGTGGTCTTTTCCAGCTCTGACATTCTGTGCAATATGTTCTAAGGTCCCATTGCAATCTGGCATTCTATAGCAAATACAAGACATTTATTTAAAAAGCTGAGATGAGAAGGACATTTAGCATCATTTCTTTTTTTTTCCCCATCTTCTTCATCAGGGGTGAGAACCAATGCTTTACAGCTGTTCAGTGATAACTGATGTTCCAAATAATTACCCAGGATAAAACCCTGAAATCATCGAGGAATTATTCAACTATATTTACAAAGTCAGAATAGAGAACTAAGGCCTTACAGAAGAAAAAAAAATTTCTTTTAATCCTCAGCTAATTAAAAATGTCAAATAACCACAATTCATCATTGCCAAAATGTACTGCATGAGGCTGCACTGCAATCATAAACAATACATTTAAATGAGAAATAGGAAAGTACAGAGTATCTGTAGATGAATTTCACTATCCTTTGAATTCCTCTTGGTTTCCCTGATATTAACACTTTCCTTGATCTATCTCTTTGATCACTTTTTTTTGGGTCAGACTCCTTTTCTTGGTTCCTAGCTGTGAGTCCTCCTCAAAGCAACGTCCTCCACTCTAGGTTCACTTTTTAAGAAACTCATTCAGTCCCAGGTTTTCAAAATCTCGTCTCCATGTGGTGTTGCGGTAGAGTGGTGGAACAAGCACTGGATTTTTAAAACCACAGAATTTTAGAGTTATGAGGAAGGAAACATCTCTTATTAAGCACCTACTATGTGCCAAGTACCATGCTAAGCATTATATGTATATAATCTCATTATATCCCCATTACCCTGGGGGAGTTGGTGGTATTAATATAATTTTACAGTTGAGGAAATGAGGGCAAATAGGTAGCATGACTTGCTCAAGGTCACACAACTGGTAAGAATTTGTGGCCAGATTTTAACTCTGGTTTTCCAGCCCTTGGAGCTAATGTTCTTTACACTGTTATCACTACCTGCATATCTAGGTATGTGATATACCTATCTAGGTATGTGATATCACAATTATTTTCCCTAAGGCAAGACCTACATAACACTACAATTCGGGTTCTGTCCACTGAATCAGTTCTGAATCTCTCTAATTATACAGTCCTCCATTCCAGGTATCCCCTGAGGCCAATGGTCTATACACTGTTATCACTACCTGCATATCTACAAATTTGATAAGCCTGGGCCTTTAACAAGTCACTGATTAAAAATCATAACAAGGCAAGACCAAGTACAGTGGATCCCTAAGGCACTCTATGGAAGACCTTCTCCTAAGCCAGCATAGCACCATTAATAGTACTCTGGGTCTGTTCACTGAATCAGTTCTGAATCTCAGAATCTCTCTAATTATACTGTTCTCTATTCCAGGTACCTCCATCTTTTCCAAAAGAGTAGCATGAGAGCTTTTATCTAATACTTTAATCCATTTTTCAATGCTTTGCTAAAATCAAAGTGAATTCTATCTGCTGCATTCTCCTATTCTAGCTGCTTCATAATCCCTACCAAAAAAGAAAACCAGGCAAGTCCAGTATGATCCATTTTGGATGAAACTATTAGAGCTTTTTGTCATCACTATTTCCTCTTCTATTTACTCCCCAATCACCCTTCTGATAATCTGCCAGCCATGGTCTACCCCCTTCTTCTCAAAGGGTTCTGTAGGTTTACAAAGACTGGGTTTGATCTTAATCCACTAAGGGATTGGTTTCTCTCTGTTTCTGCCCCTACCCCTACAGTAAAACTCTAGAGAAATCCCTCAAAGCTCAATTATGGCTTGTATCTAGGAGTTCTACAAAAGTAAGTAATAGAATCTCCTTCTGCAATGATATAGTATCAGGGCTGAAACAGATTTCCCAACCCAAGAAAGTATATACAGCGCAAAAGATGGAGAGAACAGGGGCAGCGAGGTGATGTAATGGAGAGAGCACCAGCCCTGAAGTCAGGAGGACCTGAGTTCAAATTTGACTGTGTGATCCTGGGCAAGTCACTTAACCCCAATTGCCTCAGAGGGGAAAAAAAAGATGGAGATTACACATGAAAACATACAGAAACACTCAAATTGCTGGTAGCACTCTTTAGATGGCCCCAAAGGTACAGATTCTTTGTGAGTCTACTGAATGATTATTCCCAGTCATCCCTGCACAGACTGCCCTTGCAGCTCTATGTAGTTAGCACAGAGAAGAAGCTCAACCTAGAATCAATGAACTTGGTTCGTTTTAAAATATATACTTTGATAACTTCTATTTCAATAGAATTGATGTCTTTTGTAATTCTATGTATTTTATGTATTTCATTTTATACATTTCAAAAAATTCTTCTGAGAATGCATCTGTTTTCCCAGAGTGAGCGCCAAAGGAGTCTTTGAAACAAAAACAAAAAAGTTAAGAATGCATAAACTGTATTATCTCTAAGATAATCAAATCCAGTCCTAAATCGTCTAATGGTCAAATCTACATCTCCAGCCCCAGTGGCACCTAGGATCTATCAACTCAAAAAGGTTTCTGTAATCTCAAATTCTATTTCTCTTACTTCCTACAATCCCTAATTTGGCAATCATTTAATTAAGCACCTACTATGCATTGTTCTACTTGGTGCCTTTTCCCTGGCCTGGGATGCTCTCTCTCTTTATCTCTGCTTCTCCCTGCTTCCTTAAAGCCTCTGTTCAAATCTCACCTTCTGCTGGAAGCCATCGCCTGAGCTCCCCTTAATGCTTGTACCTTGCTTCTGGGGTTATTTCCAATCTATCAAGCATATATTTTGTTTTCTATTTTGGCTATTAGCGTTAGACTGAGCACCTTGAGGACCTGAAATGTTTTTGTCTCCCTGCATCTTCTCATTTAACAGTACTAAATGAATATAGTAACTGCTTAAGAAATGCTTCTTGTCTTGACTTGCTAAATGCTAAAGATACAAGGATAAAAATGAAAAAATAATCCATTTCTTTAAGGAGTTCACATTCTTTTAAGGGCAAACAAGATGAATGTAGATTTTTAAAATATAAAGAAAGTAAAAAATATTTGGGAATGGGAGAGTACCAACAACTGAAGGAAAAAGGTTACAGGCCTTGTATAAGGGATGGCACCTTGAACTGGACTTTGAAATAAGCTAAGGATTCTAAGAGGCAGAGGTAAGGAGAGAATGCAGGGATACATCCCATGGGCAAAAGTATAGAGTCAAGAAATTTAATGTCATTGTTTTAGTAAGGAGGCCAATCTGCCTAGGACATAGAGAATATATGAAGGGGGGGATCATGGTCAGTGAACCTAGAAAGATAACCTAGAGCCTGATCATAAAGGACTCTAAATGTTAAACAGAGGGACTTATACTTCATCGTTAGTGGCCCTGCTTCCACCCTCTATACCTTCTTCATTTCCTTTGGATTGTTGTGAGTTGCTCAACGCCTTGTAGGCAATCTCTGGGTCCAAGTCTGTCCACACTCAGCTAGACTCACTCAAATGACAGACCACATGTGAAACCCTTCCATACTAATGGACTTTAGACCCCAAATTGCCTCAGGTACCAGGAATGGGGAGCCAAGGAGTTCCTCCAGAGTGAAAGGAGATAGTTGGTACTATCAATTGAACTGAGCCGATCACCATTGCTTTGGTAGAAGGAGAATGTGCTGGTAAATATTTAACAACCAGCTCTCCAAAAATACAAGACACATTTTAAAATTTAATTTGAATTATTAATATTTTCTCCATCACTTTCTCATGTCGACAACCAAGAAAATAATAAATCAAACCCTAGTGTAATGCTTAGAATGAAAATTTAATTGGTTCCAGACCAGTCCCAAACCCAAGTCTCCTGACTCACACCCAGGCCATTGTTTTCTCCACCACAAGATTTACCATAGATTACAGGAAGCTCTGGGGTGGTCCACAGGATCCACTGGGATCTGGGTTCTCATGGTTCTTTGCCTTCCTACACAGTGTTAACAGTCAGCCAAAATGCATTTATTAAACACTTAGGATGTGCCCTCCAGGCAGTCTGTGTCTGTGTGGCCATCAATTTTTCAAATTTAGACAACAGACAAAACAATAAATCAATCCTTGGTTTGCTTTTGTCTGTCTTTTCCTTTGCAAAAGCAAAGAGTAAGGGATGTGAAGAAAGGTCAAAACAGTACCTGCCCTCAAGAAGCTCAACATCTAATGAGGAACATAAGAAGCAAACAACTCTGTAGAAATATATGGGAAATGGAAGGCAAACTCAGAGAGGAGGCATTTGCAATGATGGGCACTGGGACAATCCCTTTGCAGAAAGTAGGATCAGAACTGTCTTGAGCATCATTATAGCCACTGTATGGGGTGTATGGGCATTCAGGAAAGACTAGTCCTCTAGTGTGAGGGCTGGTCATCCATCTGTGCCCCAATTTCCACCAAGAAAGCTGTTCCAAGAAGTTGTAGCCTGGCCAATGCTAAAATTGTATCACCAGGCAGGCTAAACCAGGTTGAGGATGTTTACTCAAGTACACTACTGCCAAGCATGTGAAGACTTACTCTAGTGGAATCGGTAAATGAGAATGATTTGTTCCAAAAGCCATGAAGGCACCTGAAGCAGGCAGTATGGAGTTCTTAGCACTTGTTTGGACCTCAAAGATGCCAAGGTCATCCACAGCATCCGCGACTGTCGCCAACAGTCTTGACTTTTATCCTGTTATGGGACTCTGATGACTCTGGAAGAGAAATTGAGGCTGATGATTTTTTGCAGCTCTGCTTCCCTTAAACCCAATTCATGCACAAGTCAAGACATTGCCCATAATGTCCTCTTCAAAATCGAAGTACAAACTACAGCTACAAGTGAGGAATCTATGGGCATCAGGCTTCTGAGACCACTTGTTTGAAGGATACTGCTCTAAGGGACACTTAAGGGGGAGAGGTAGGAAGGAAGGATCAGTATCCAGGTTAAGAACCAAAGGAAAAGGTGAGGGAAGAGGGAATCTCCACTAGGTGATCTTGCATTGGGTATAAACTAAGGCAGACTATGTTTTCCTTGGGAATTGCATCCCTGTACAGAACATAGCAAGTGATAATGCTACCCTATCATGCCCAGGACCTGGTTGAAGGTGGGGGGGAGTTTCAGTTCATCTTCTTGAGACAAGAGACACAAGAAATTTCAAGGAGGATGTCAGAAGAAAGAGGGAAAAAATGGATACATCCTTGCATAGGGTTCTGTGGCCTGATGATGGAACAGGGGCTCGTGAGCCACAGTCAAATGGAGGACAAATCTTCACAGCTTGTAGGAGTCTGAGTGTGGCCACGGGGTGCCAGGCTATTTAAGAAAGCTTTCCTTATAATAAACAATTGGTGTTAACTAAACTGGTCACCATTCAAGGCTACATGTTGGAGAACTTCTTGTTTGTCCACAGCCAGAAGGCAGGGGGGAAAGACAGATTATAAAGGGGCAGCCAGCTCACGGTCACAGGATGCCTCCAGGTTCAGCCACCCTTGCTTGCCTGAAAATTCTCTTTTTCCTAAGGGTATCTCCCCTTCAAGAGTCAAGTCCTCCATTACCGAAAAGGGGAGGTCCCCTTTTCTCTTTACCTTGTCCAAGCAACATGTCCACCTGCTTTCTGAATTCATTCTGAATAAAGCATTTTTTACAAATGAGTCTATTCCACAAACCTGCCCACTCTGCTTCAATCTCTGCAGCTCCGTATCTTCAGCCTAACACCTAACCAGGCTGGGACAGAACTGGTCGGATAAAGAAGACCAAAATACTTTGGAACCAACAGCCTTAAAAGGGCTTTGCTGCACACTTCGGGGATTTCTCAGCGCATAGCTCGATTTCTGACATGATGCCGTGGTTTGGCGGGTCCTGATGCAACAAGTTATTTTTAACTCGGTCCAATGAAATTGGGTTTTTTGGAGGGTTGAGTGTGGAAGAAAGACAAGCGTTCTTGTTTTCACATAATCAGGGCAAAAAAAAACCCATTTCACTTTCTTTGAAGTTTATTATCTCCATGCAACTGGATTGGGATCTCTCATTCTGCCACCACAACCCCCACTGTGCTAACCACAAGGCCCCATGGCTCTAGGCTCGCTCTAGGACGCGGTCGAGAAGCAAGCTATTTTAGAAGCTGCAAGCTATCATTTCAGCTGTTTGGAGGAAACAGTGAGCTCCAGCCCTCTTCAAGGTTAGCTGCAAAGTTAGTTCCAATTCTTCTGAGCAACACACAGCTTTCCTGCTTGAGCACGGGCCATTCTGCGTGTCACCCCGTAGTCCCGGGCTCGTGTCCAGGTTTGGCCACTTGCCAATTGGGAGATTGTGGGCAAATTGCTTCTGCCTCGAAACCTCAGTTTCCTCATCTGCAGAAAGAAGGGAAGGGGGTCAGCCTCAGTGATCTCTAAGCCTTCTGCTGCCTCTAGCATTGTGTTTCACATCCTAAGGTCTCTTCCCATATGAATTCCTTTTGTATACAATAAGTATCTGTCACTGCAGGATACAGGGCGTCCCAAAAGTCTTTGTGCAGTTTAAATCTGTAATAGCTCAAAGTTTTTAATAACTTAATAGACTTAATCAGTCTTAAATTTTAAGTATTTAAAATGACATAATTATTATTATACATAATTGTATAATTACTAAAATGGATTTTACACTTTAAAGCTTACACAATGCTTTCTTTATAAGCATTATCTTATTTGAGTCTTATAACAAGATCAGAAGGTAGACACTCCTAGTATGATTACCTGTCTTGTAGGTATGAGCAAACTGAGGCTTTCAGAGGTTAAGCCATTTGACCATAGTCACATGATAACCAAATAACAACAAAGGCAACAACAGTAATGATCATCGCAAGCACTTATGAAGTAATTTAAAGTTTGCAAAACACTTCACATAAGGCATCTCATTTGATCCCCACAAGTCTGTGAGAGAGATGTCACTCTTATCCCCATTTTACAGATGAGGAAACTGAGTCATTCAGCCGGTAGGGTTTGTTAGTCAGAAAGTAGGATTTGAACTCAACCGCTGCAGCCTCGCCCCTGTATCGCTTATTAGCCTCAACTTAGATCACTGATAAGTGAATCTAGTCCCTCTCCTCGACTCTCTACTCTCCCATCCCATCTTGCATGTGCCTACAGAGAGGTTGGGTTCTGTGAAATATGGAAGAGGAAGGGATATAATTCCTTTTGGTCCTGAGGAATATACATGGAGGACACAAGACTTCACTGACTGCTTGGATAAATAAATAAATAAAAAACAAACAAATAAATAAATAAATAAGATTAAATAAATAAGAGGGAAGAATTCTGTTTGAGAGCAGGAAAAAAAATTAATAAAGCCTGGTGTTATCAAATCACTAGAAACTCATATGGACAGACCCTTGGATTTGAAGACCCCGGAGTAACTGTGGACTCGCCGTGTGATCTGACACCTCACTTAACTTCCATTTCCCATGTGGAGGACTGGCTCTCAAGTCCCCGTATAGCCACCATTACAGTCATTTATTCTCTGGGCAAAATAAAATGAGGAGCGGGGCAGCTAAGTGGTGCGGTGATGGAGCACCAAGTCTGGAGTCAGGAAAATCTGAATTCAAATCCAGCCTCAGGAACTTACTAAGCTGGGCAAGTCACTTAACGTGCTTTGCCTCAGTTTCCTCATCTGTAAAATGATCTGGAGAAGGAAATGGCAAACCGCTGCAATATCTCTGACAAGAAAACCCCAAATGAGGTCACAAAGACTCAGCTATGACTGAAATGACTCAACAATAACAAAATAAGGGTGTGACACCGTTGAGGTTCTTCACCTGGGCCCGTGGACTTTTTTCTTTAAATTTTTCGATAGCTGTATCAATATAGTGGGTTTCCTTTGTAATTCTATGTATTTTTAAAATGCAGTTAACTATGATTCTGAGAAAGGGTTCTTTCGTAGGCTTTCCCAGACTAACTGACCAAGGGGTCCAGGACACGACCCATGTTAGGAGTCCTTCAGCAGAAGGCTCTTTAAGGTCCTCCCAAGCTCTGACATCCAATGACCAGCATATTTTTCAGAACAATAATTGCTCTCATCCAATTCATACTATGATTGTAAACAAAAAGTCTGCTGGGGAATATCAAAAGTGATACGTAAGTATAGATCATGGTAATACCTTTCTCCCCTTCCCCACCTTTATCAAGGTCCTCCTCAGCCTAGTGGTTTAACAAAATAGGGGAAATCATCTGTACAGCCTGTGATTGTCATTCCCCCTCTAGCCAGGGCTACAAAGGGTTAAGCTGCTGCTAGGTCAGACTGGAAATAGGATGACAATAAATAACTTTTGGCTGCTCTGTTGTTTCTGTGATAAATTTAGATGCAACTTATAAACTTTGCAATTAAAATAATGTCCCTTATCCCTGAGATAGCACTCCCTATCAGATCAGGTCCTTCCCTCTCCCCACCCCCCTTCCCCAGCAGCTGCCTTCCTCTGCACTCACACTTTGAATTGACTTCAGCAACCCTCCCTCCCCTCCCAACTGTTTTCCTCTGAAGCATCTGGGGACAGATGGCAGAGCCTGAATAGTCACTGGAACCCAACAGAAATCTCAGGATCCAGGATCATTGGAGAGTATCTATTCCAGGGGTTCTTTACCTGGAGGCTGGAACTTAAAAAAAAAAAGAAAGAAAGAAAAAGAAAGTTTGATAGCTATATTTCAAAATAATTTGTTTTCTTTATAATAGTATATATTTTTATTGAATGCATTTTAAAACATTCTGAGAAGGGATCTGTAGACTTCTCTAGACTGCCACAGGGGTCCAGGCTGCAGGAAAGATTAAGAACCCTGATCTCATGCAACAGCTTCATTTTATAGATAAGGAAACTGAGGCACAGAGAAGTTAAAGAACATGCCCAGTATCTCAAAAGCATAACAGGATTCAAAGCCTGGCTCCTTGCTTCCACCAGAGCCAATAACAGCATCAGTTAACTAATAAACACTTATTAAAAGGACCTACTATTTGCCAGGCACTGTGCTAAGCACTGGGCACTTTCCATTAAGCAACACTGCTATTCACTGCTTTGTGCCCTAGGTTTCCATTCCTAAAATCATACAACTGTGGGGCACTACAGTATGAATGGGCTGAATGGCAACTGTCTTCTGCCTACTTGACATTTTGGACCTAAATTAAATTTCATCCACTTAAGGAAGCTTTCCCTGATCCCTTGAACCCCGGGCTGTTGGCTCTGGATTGTCAAATATTCATTGTGAGCAATTACACCTCAGAAATGGCAAACCTACAATTCAGGGCTTGATTTATTGGTTCATTGATTGTTTAGTGTCCAACTCAAAGCCTACAAAACTTGAAAGTGCAGTTTAAACCAGATTAAAATGAAATTTAGAAATGTTTAACAAAATAAATTAAAACACAACCTAAATAATATCAGTTTGTGCTTTTCTAAATCAATTATGTGGCCCAAAAGCTCTATCTCTATTTGTGTTATCACTTACAGAAAGTGATGGAAAAAATGTTAATAAACACCAATTAAATTTAAAAGTGTACTTTGCTACATTTTATCCCCCAGCCACCAATTGCGGAACTGGTTGTTAAACATTTACAAGCACGCCCTTGACTCTAACCCATCTTGGTATTTCTGTCTTCCCTCAATTCCTTTTGCACTAAATCAGCTGTAGAAAGATTGGACTTGATGGTCTCTGAGGTCCCCTGCAGATCTAGGTTTATGGGTCTATGAACCTATAAACACTATTAGATTGTAAGCCCCCTAGTTTGCGAGTACCTTGCTATCAATCGATGTTTGTTTCCCTACTGCAGAATCCATATGGTCAGCACTAAATGTTTGTTGGATTTATTTATGATCTGGCATCGTTGTCTGATTGTTTTCGGAGTGTGTGTTTCTCATCTCTCCAACCAGACTCCAGCTGTTGCCTTCCCGGAGCCAGGACCCACTGTATGAGGTCAGAGCTGGGAGGGTCCTTACTTAGAACATAGAACTCCAGATCTGGAAGGGATCCAAGGGACGCCTAATCCAGCCTCCTCATAGTACTTATTGTGGATGCAGAAAAGGGCCTGCACTCACAAAGGTCACAGGTAGTAGCAAAGCTGGGACCAAAACCTGTGTCTCGTGATTCTTAATCTGCTGCTCTATCTCCTCCACCACCACCTATCTCTTACCAATACAAAGTCACTTATTTAGAAATAAGTTACAAAGATGCTTTTCTGACTAGTGCACTTCCAATAAATTGGACGGAGCACGGGAAATCATAGAAATGATCCCTGACATTTATAGAGCACTTAACCATGTACAAAGCACTTTTACAAACATTATTTCATTAGAGCCTCATTACAACCCTCTGAGCTAGGTGGAGCAAGTATCATTATCCTCATTTTACTGATGGGGAGAAAAAACAACACTAGGCGTCATAAAACCAATGTCCAGAAAAGGGAAAACCATGCCTGAGATCACACCAACTAGCCAGTGGCAGAGTTAAGCCTTGTTCCCAGATCTTCTGACTCTAAGGTCTTTGTTTTTTTTGCCCAAGATTCCAAGAGTTCTCCACAGAAAGGTTTTGGAAGCCCCCAAAATGATGAAGACAAATCCTAGGCTTAAAAATGCATTAAACAAAGACTTTTTGAGTCACAGATGCAAAGACTAGATGGGTCTCTGTACAAGATAAAGCCACAATGGAATTTACCAATCTCATTGTTTTAGGGTGATATATCCTCTGTATCATAAAAATGAACTCTTAAAATGAGAGAGGAAATCCAATTAAAATCAGCAAATATTTTTTCAGCATCTCCTGGGTTCTGGGAGTATAGAAAAGAAAAAACAAACAACTCAGATTGAATTCTCACAGGCTATAGACATTTTCACAAAGATGTGGTCTACTAGACATTGACATCAGGTAGTCAAAGCTGTTCACCAATGAAAGATAGACAGTCTAAGGTTTAAATTAGAGTATTATGGGACAGCTAGGTGGCACAGTGGATAGAGCACCAGCCCTGAAGTCAGGAGGACCCAAGTTCAAATCTGTTCTCAGACACTTCACACTTCCTAGCTGTGTGATCTTGAGCAAGTCAGAATTGCCTCATAAAATTAATTAATTAAAATATTAATTTTTTCTCTTAAATATTCTTTTCCCTTGATAACATCTATTGCATCAATGAAATCTATAGCAACATGAAAGAGATCAGCCTAATCACTCGTTAGAAAAACAAAACGGAGGAAAAATCCATGTTGTCCATCCTGTGAGACACAACCAGGAAGTTGGTCCACTAATATGTATGTTTTGGACAAGTGCTATAGAGGAACAGAGGAACAGGGAGAGAACAAAAAGGGATCAGACTTCAGATGTCTTCCATGATACCAAATTCTGTCACTTCTCAAGTGACAGCACTAATCAATGTTCTCCCAGTGACATTGAGTGTCATTTTTTGGAATGAAATCAATAAAATGGTCAGTTTCCAGTGGAAGGAACTCAAGATCCCAAAGCCATTTGAAACCATGCCATGTAAAGATCATTTGAAGGAATTGGGAGCATTTGATCCGGTAAAGACTTCAAGAATGTGAGCACCTCTCTGTGTGTGTGAGCACATCTAAAATCACTCTTCAAAAAAAAAAAAAAAAGCGTAAGGGCTATTACACGAAAAAGGATTAAGCATAGTCTGCTGGGCTTGAGAAGTAAGAGTTATAGTTGAGAAGCTAAAGGAAGGTTCAGTAAAACATTTTAATAATTGGAGCTGTCCAATAATGAAATGGAAAGGCTTGGTAGCTAGTGAGTTCCCCATCTTGGGAAGTGCTTAACTGGAGGTCAAGAAGAGATGGGAAGGGATGGGAGATTTAGAGTAAGGCATGTGTGCCAAAGGTCATGGAGGTTAAGAAATTTTTATTTGAGTAATGAAAAGCATCAAGGTACACTGGACAGAGTACTGGCTTTAAAGTCAGGGAGCCTTGGAATCAAATCCCACTTTCAGCTCCACAGAAGGAAATTTTCCTAACAATCTTTATAACTATCAAGGAGACCAGCATGAAGCAAGTAGGTGGTACAATGAACAAAGAGGTGAGTTCAAATCCAGCCTCAGACACTTATTAGCTATGTGACGCTGGGGATGTCACTTAACCTACTTGCTTCAGTTCAGATTTTTTGCCTCAACTGTGAAATGAGAATAATGGTAGCATCTACTTCCCCTAATTGTTATGAGGACAAAATAAGATATTTATAAAGTAATTTGCAAACCTTAAAGCATTATACAAATGCTAGCTATTATTATCAGCCCTCAAGTTTCCTGGCCAGGGCTTAAGTGGCACAGTGAATAAAGCACCAGGACTGGAGTCAGGGAAATGAGATTCATCTTCCTGAGTTCAAATCTGGCCTCAGCACATAAGTAGCTGTGTGATGATGGGCAAGTCACTTACCCTGGTCTGTCTCAGATTCCTCATTTATAAAATGAGCTGGAGGAGGAAATGGCAAACCATTCTAGTATCTTTGCCTAGAAAACTCCAAATGGGATCATGAAGACACGAAGAGCAATAACAAAATCATTCAGACGCACAATCTAGGTATCATCCTTGACTCTGAAATCTCACTTCTTCTCTCTAATCAGTTGCCAAGTCTTATTGATTCTATCTTTGAAACATCTCTTTTATATCCTGCTAATACTGCTTCCAATATACCTGATATAAGATAGTAAATAAGGATTGTTAGGAAAATGTGCTTCTGTGGAACTGAAAGTGGGATTTGAATCCAGTTCTTCCACTCCAAGGCCAGGACCCTGATGCTTCTTATTCCCCAACTAAGTTGTTCTCTGCACTCCATTGTGAAGCAGGGAAGACACTGGCACAGGACCACCCGGCATGGCGAGTCTGCGCCAAAGAAAGAGTCAGGTTCTAGTGGCAGAGCAGAACATCAGTAGTGCAAAAGAGACGTGAGCTGTGCAAACCTGGGGACGTCTCCATCCCAAAATGTTCATAGGGACTGTTTGTGCCTGACGTGGTGGAGCTTTCCAAACTTGTATGGGTCTGCTCAGCCACAGTGGGACACCCTGTTCCTTACCTCTCACGTAATGATGTCATTTTGGTCGTTTTTCAGTATGAAATACAGCAACCAGTCTCCCACTCACGTTGCCAACACCCTGGTGAAAGGCTTCATCACCTCCCATTATGATAATATTTTACTGGTGGGTCCTCTGCTTCAAGACCCACCCTCCATTCAGCTGCCAAAATGATATTCCTAAAGAACAAATCTAAGCAGATCACTTCCCTCCTCAATAAATACCAGTAACTCCCTAAAACTCCAGGATCAACTATAAAATTCTCCATTTGGCTTTTAAAAGTCCTTCACCACCTGGACCCCTCCTACTTTCCCAGGATTTTTAACACTTTACTTCCCTCCACAATCCAGTAGCACCAGCTTTCTGGACAATCCTCACATATAAAGTTTATCTTTCAACTCTTTTTTTCCTGGAGGCTCACCTTGTCAACCTCCAAGCTTCCTTCAAATCTGAGCTAAAAATCCACTTCCTACAAGAAAGACATGATGGTACCTTCCCTTTGAGATTATCTCCCACGGACATTTGTACACATCCCGTATGTATATAGTCATTTGTATGTTGTCTCCCCTAATCAAATATGACCTCCCTGAGTTCAAAATTCTCTCTCTGTCTCTCTCTCTCTGTCTCTGTCTCTCTCTGTCTCTCTCTCTGTCTCTCTCTCCGTCTCTCTCTCTCTGTGTCTCTCTCTCTGTCTCTCTCTCTCTGTCTCTCTGTCTCTGTCTCTGTCTCTGTCTCTCTGTCTCTCTCTCTTTCTCTGTCTCTCTCTCTTTCTCTTTCTCTCTCTCTCCCCTTCCTCCTCTCTCTCTCCGTCTCTGTCTGTCTGTTTCTCTCTCTCTTTATCTCTCTCCTCTTTATCTCTCTGTGTCTCTGTGTCCAGATTTGTCCAGATCACACAGTTGGTGTTAGTAAGAGTATCTGAGGCTGAATTTGAACTCAGGGCTCTCATCCAGCTGCCACTTTTTACCTTTTTTTTTTCTCCTCAGCACCTAGCACAGTGCTTGGCACATGGTCACTTTATACATATTTATTGATAACTTGACATGTTGATTAACAATCATAGTTGTCCTAAAGTGGAGTAGGTTGTCTCCGATGACAGACAGTAAGTTCCCTGCCATAGAGATTCCTCATCAGGAGTGGTTTGGACCAGATGCTCTTGGACAGGCAGTGTGGTGTAGCGGGTAGAACACTGGACTTGAAATCAGGAATATTCTCGGTTCAGTTTCAGCCTCAATATTCCTTACATTCTAACCCTGCCTTTTTGTGATTCTTGCAGCAATTTTTTTTTCTCCTTTTGACTTTGTAAGCCTAGTAATGCTATGATGAGGAGGGGGAAAAAATGAAAAAACCTCAAATTAAAATAGCATAAACCGTGTGTGTGTGTGTGTGTGTGTGTGTGTGTGTGTGTGTGGTCTTTCTCCTATGATCCCACCCTGAAGTCTCCACTCCTCCCTGTCAGGAGGGGCTCTGCTGTCCCCTACCCTCTCCCTTCCCTGTTTGACACTAAAAACAAACCTTTCTTTACAGTTCAGCCCTACTGTGGCCTCCTCCAAGAAGCCTTCCCATCCCCCCCATCAATACATTTTTTCCTAGGACCTCACATTACATTTGGTTTTCACCTCTCCAATCAAGAATCACAGGAATAAGCACAGAAATTGGACCTTCACCAGGATAGGAATTCTGGGAAGAACTTCCCTCTGGCTTAGAACAACCTCAAAGCACTAAAGGTTCAAATGCTTTGCCCAGGTCTGTATGAATCCATATCTTCCTGACACTATCTATCCCATCCTGGACCTATATTTACTGTAAGTTACTTTTGTAGCTATTTCTATTAGCATTCTATCAATCGATCAAACGACAAGCATTTATTAAGTGACCAGTTAGGGCCAGGTGCTACCCTCAGGGAGCTTCCTTTCTGGGGGTGGGGGACTGGAGGAAGAGATGACATAGAAAGTCTTCCGGTAGACTGCAAGTTTAAGGAGGGCAGGACTCATATCTCCCCCCAACTTTGCATCTCTCCCCACAGCCCTCTGCACACAGTAGGAGCTTGCTTCCAGTTGGAATTGAAAGCCCAAGGAGCCCTCTGGTTCCCTTGCTGAGGAAGGGAAAAAATTTCACTTAGAATTGTCATGTTGCCAAGAAGAAAAGTACAAGCACTTCAACAAGGAAACTATTTCCTCAAAGACCTGCTTTTGGAAAATTTTAAAAGGGAAAAATACACACAACAACAACAACAACAACAACAACAACAACAACAACAACAACATTCTGTCCATCCAGAGCGGGCCAGCAGGACCACATGTTTTCGACCCTTAAAAATGTCAGCGTGGAAAGGGGCTATTGACACAGGCGCGCTCGGTGCTGTTTCAGGCTAACTTGTCACTGATATAGGAGCCTCATCCGCTCGTTGGCTGGCCTGCATCCAGCGCTTTCAAAGGTTTTCTGTCAGGACTTGAAAAGGGGCCAGTTTTTTTCATGGAGCCAAGCAGTCTCAGGCCTGTTGTTCTCAGAGATTTTGTGAGCCAGGGACGCATGTTAGCAGGAAACAGAGCCAAACGGGCCTTCCTGAGCGTCTGAGAGAGGAAGCGCTGTAATAAGCATGGAGGCCAGGGTTAAAAATAACTCTGGTATATAAAGGCTGCTGAGGGTCCCCTCTCACTCACACGCACTGCTTCTGCCTCCTCTCCTCTCCTCTGCTCTCCTCTCCTCTCTCTCTGCATCTCTGTCTCGGTCTCTGTTTCTCTGTGTCTCTCTTTTTCTCTCTCTCCTCACCCTCCCTCTTTCTCTGTCTCTTTCTCTCTCTCTTTGTGTCTCTGTCTCTGTTTTTCTCTCTTTTTCTCTCTCCCTCTTTCTCTTTTTCTCTAAATCTATCTCTCTGTCTCTTTCTGTGTCTCTTTTTCTCTCTCCCCTCTCTCTCTTTCTCTCTCTGTGTGTCTCTCTTTTTCTCTCTATTTCTGTCTGTCTGTCTCTCTCTCCCCCCTTTCTCTGTCTGTCTCTCCCCCCCTCTCTTTCTCTGTCTGTCTGTCTGTCTCTCTATCTGTCTTTCTGTCTCTGAGTCTCTCTGTGTGTGTCTGTCTGACTCCCTCTCCATTACAGGCTCTGAGACAGTCAGCTGTTGAGGCCAAAGAAATGGATGGATGGCACATCCTCAGATAGGAAAGCTTCACTGGGGAGAGGGTGCCAATCTGCTGGCTCAGGATTCTGAGGGCTGCTCCGTTTTCTAAAAGACCTGAAAACTGCACAATCATAGAATCTCAGGAGGGTTAAAAGAGTCCCCAGAGACTCATCATGCTCACCCCAGAAACTTCTCTACAGCATACGGACCGGATGATGGTCCAGACTTAGTTTGGAGTTGTCCAGCAATGGGGAGCTCACTACCTTCCCCCAAGGCAGCCTGATTTATCATTCTCCTTCTACACCTGGTACCCGGTTCTGCCCTCTGGAACAAATCCAATCTCTCTTCCCATATCACTTTAACGTCTGTCCCACTCATCCCTCATATCACCCCAAACTTCTCTTCTCTGGGCTACACATCCTGTATTCCTTCAATGGAGACCTTTCACCTTTGGGAATGCTCCACCTTCCTATCTTATAAAATTATAAAGTAACAGATTTACAAGGGACCTCCAAGGTATAGAGTCCAAACACCAACACATCACACGAATATCCCCTATAAAAATTTTTGACATAAGATCTTTCTATCTTGCTCAGGCACCCACAGGCCTGAGCACACTCTGATTGGCAGAAGCTTTTATCTGCTTCTGTCCTGGACAGTTCAGCATCCTGGTGCCCCCCCATGCCACGGGTGCCACACAGTGCAGACCCCAATTGGCTTAGCCTACCACTGCTCAGAATTCCAAGGTTCAAGCCCACTAGCCTCTTCATCCGTAGAAGCAGGGATTACAGGTGTCCACCACCCACCACGCCTGTGATAACATTCTAAACAAGTGTTCGTCTGGTCTCTACTTGAAAACTCCCCTCGACTGACAGGGAACTCACTCCCTTCCAAGGCAGTCCATTTCATATACGGAAGGCTCTACTTATGAGACATTTTTCCTAATGCTGATCTGAAATACATTAAAACTATTGTGAATATTAAACGTGGGGCTACTGGGGTTTGGGGGTGTGTGTGAAGGGAACATTCCTTGTGTTTTGAATATGAGTTTCTTTTTTTTTTTTTTTTTTTTTTTTGACAGGAAACTCCTGAAATGTCCAGGGAGCAGTTACCTTTCTCTGTAGCCTGGAAATCACAGCCCACAAAGCCCCTTAGAGCTAGAGCTAAAGGAAAGGAATGTGAATTGGTGCTGAGTCCAAGGCCATCAACAGCCCCATATCTATTACTCCACTTTCAGTATGAAAAAGATGACAAGGCTTTGGTTACTGAGTCTAGGTGGAAGAATTCAGGCAGAGGGAATTTCTGTGGTGATCCCACAGTACTTTCAAAGAAGCCACTAGGCTGCTGGAAGCGGGCACCAGGGGCAAACCCTTGCAAGGCATGTCTGTGGAGGGCAACATTCAAACAATATCATATTCCCTGAGAAGGAAAATGTTCTTTGGCCGTTAGGACAGGCTTGGAAAAATGAAAGGACTGTTTGCTCTCAAGAAATCTGACCCAGACCTGCCAGCTTCCACCTCAAGCCCCAGGTTGAACGCCCCCTTTGTAACTCACATGCTGCCATCGTGAGCAGAATCATTCACTCCACTCACAAAGAAGAAGTATTAGGTTCCCACTTTAAAAACGTTTGATTCTTACTATAAGCGTCCAATGTCCAAGCTTGGAGGGACACTGGAACTTCTCAGAACTGGAACAAAGACCTTCCAATGCAGAATATCAGAGTAAGAAGGATCCTTAAGAACACCGAATGTTAACACTGTACAGGGACATTAGAACATGGCATGTCAAAGTCGGGAGAGGTCTGGGAATATTAGAACTAAAAGGAATTTGAGAGTGTAGAACCAAGAATGGCAAAGTCAGATGGGATAAAGGGACCTCAAGTAGCATAGAGTATAATAGCTCTTTGATTTTACAGATGAGAAAAAGTTCCAGAGAGTAGCTGTGACTTGTAATAACATGAGGCCAGTGAACTAGAACCAAATTTCATGCTTTTTACCATTATATCACTCTTTCTCAAAGAACATTTTATGCTATTTTTGCCAGGCTGTTGGGAATTGCTATCTATGGTAACAGCAGTGTTATGCCAAGGGGAGAAACTAGTTCTTTGTGCCTAAAATGAAGTACAAAGTGGGTCTGAAAGACCTTAGGAACAAATTGAACAGAAAATTGAAGTTTGACTTATAGCTTATGATTTGTTACTGAATAAAATCTCATCTAAGAATAATGTTTCCAAGATTCCTTCCAAGGAGTGCCCTTTTGCAAAATCCCACAAGCGAGAGTCTCACTGGTGCATATGGCTCTCCCAGGGTGCCAATAATCTAGCCCATTTTACAGATGAGAAAACTGAGACCCAGATGGGGTTAATTCTGTCACTTCTGCCATCATAGCTAGTAAGCAGCAGATCTAAGATTCAATCAAGTCCTTAAGCTTGCAGGAAAGGGAGCTGACTCTTGGACTCAATGCCCCTTCCACCATGAATAAGAGTGAACAGAACTAACTTGAGAAATTCTCTCCGATAAAAGAATGAGCAATCGACAAAAGGTCTAAATTTGTTCAGAACACTGGTCCCCAGGAAGACCAATGAGATCAGATTTATGTATAAAGTATGCCTCATGAAATGATACCTCACTCATCTCTCCAAATGCCACAGACGTCTGATTCACACTTCCATGTATTCAAACAGAGAAAGTCGGCTCAGGAAGAAATCTCAGAAGGATATTTTAGTTAGCCAAGTCAACTTTTGTCCTTTGATATTTTCCCAGAACTGCATTGCAGATAGAGCATACACATGAGGCACGTGACCTTACAGATGGGAACAAAATATAGAAACAATGACTCCAAAAGTTTTTCCATTACATGAGCTTCACCTTGAAATAAAGACAAGTACACCATTCTGGGTAAAGATCAAATCTCAATCAAACCTGCTCACTCTAGATGACTAAACAAGTTTCACACCCACAAAATTAAGTGGTAGATTTTCTTTAAAATTTTTAAATGTTAGATCATCAAAATAAACATATATTAAATGTCTATTGTATGTAGGCTCCTGTGCCAGGCTCTAGGGGAAGACACCAAGTTTAGATAAGATAAAAGTCTCAGTCTCCAGAACTCTTATAAACCAGCAAGAGCAGGGAACTATAACAATACATCCCACAATTTGTGATTTCCTCTTAAAGAACCGATGACATCATGGGATAATGTCTTGACTTGCTCAAGATTTGGATTTTAAGTGAGGAAGAGTGGTACCAAGTCATCAGCCTCGGTCTCTCTTCCATCAAAGTCCAGGACAAAAGTCAGAATGACTGGTGATGGCCACAACTACTTGAGTTCCTTTTAGACTCAGCTCAGATTCCACCTTCTTCTGCAGGAGGTCTTTTCCTAGTCCCCCTCTCCTTCTACCGGTGCTAGAGCCTTCCCTCTGAGACTACTTCTAATTTTTACTTTATATATTTTGTATGCATATAGTTGTTTGCTGATTGTCTCCACTATTCAAATGTCAGCTCTTTGCTGGCCAGGGACTGTTGTTTTTGCATTTTCCTCCGTGCTTAGCATAGTGCCAGACTTAATAAATGCTAGTTGACTAATTGGTGCCAATCTGTGTGAGGGTTTCAATGTCAGGGAAAAGAGTCAGACCCTTATTTAGGTTGCAAAAGGGAACCACTGGGACTTTTTGAGCAGAAGCCAGACCTACTGGGATCCCTGTGTGAGTGAAAAAACTTGATTCTGGTATGATAACTTGGAGCCAAGAGAGTTAAGAGGGGAAGACTTTTGCAATAGTTTCAATAGGACCAGATTGATAGCAATAGGATGAGAAAAAAAGGAACACATGTGAAAGATTCTATGGAGACAGGACCTGGAAGTGAGAAAGAGAAAGGTCAGAAATAATCTCAAGTGTAAGAACATTAAGAATCTAGAAATGAAGGTTTGCTGAAAGTTTCCCGACCTTAGGAAGAATTAAGGAGGGCTGTGGGGGAAAAGTTTTTTATTTGATTTTTTTCCTAGCTATTTGCTCCTATTAAAGCCTGCTAATAGCTGATGACAGCTTGCATTTCTGTCTTTTGTCTATTGAAATCCATCTAGTTGTATTGGACATGACTGATATGGAAATCTGTTTTGTTTTACTGTGTATATTTATTGTGAGGTTTTCAAAAATGGTTCTTTTAGGGGTGGGTGATTGGAAGGGAGAGATGAATATAGGTAGCAAAGCAAATAGAGTACTAACCCTTGAATGAAGAGGCCTTGAATGACAATTCTGCTTCATTCATTACTACCCATCTGACCCCGTGTTAACTATTATCTGTCTCATTTTCTTCACCTGTAAAATCGAGTTATTAATAACATCTGTCTCACAAATTCAAACCATAATTCCAATGCAATTTACATATGAATGAAGAGTATTCTAGTGAAAAATGCCAGCTGATATCTGGGTCCAGGGGCAAAATTTAGATCAAGACGACTGGAGATGGCCCTAGATGCAGTGGGAAACCTTGGCCCTTTTAAGCTAAGGTCTTTCCATATTCTCAATTTGACTGAAGGAATGTCCATTGAGTCATGAAGAACAAATGAGAGAATATCTAAAGCACTAAAGTTCTATATAATTTTTTTTTAAGTCCTACCTATTTTTTCAGGGTCCAGCTCAAATATCTCCTCCAAAAGATCTTTTCTTAGTGCCCAAATTGAAAAGTTTTTCCTTCCTCCTCAGAAGTCACATACCACTTGGTGCTTCTCTTAAGAATGCCTTTATTATCTCCTGTGCCCACTCTCTGGGCATTTGTCAATGTGATTACTGAGAACTCACACAAGGTGAGCGCTCACTTAGAAGTCAGAAGATGCTGTACAAAAACCCTCTCAAGTCTCTCTAAATAATTTTGGGGTTGATTGTGAGACATGAGAAATTCTGGCACAGGACCATCTAGCATGGCATACCCTCATCAAAAAGGTCCTGTGTTCTCTAAGCAGAATGACAACAGCTCAAAAGAAATGTGAGAAGTACAAATTTAGGGATATCTCTACCCCAAAAACTCATACCCAACTTGTGGTACAGCATGTTCATATTGGTCTGATTAGCCACAGTCAGACAAACTATCCTTTGACCCCAATATAGTGACGTTATTTTTGTTCTCTCCAAATGTGAAGGACAACAACCAACCAATGAGACTATAAGTTCCACGAAGAACTGCCATGAAAGCAGGTACTATTTTACTCATCTTTGTATAACTTCCCCAGTGTCCAGACAAATCCTTTGCATGCAGTGAGGATTCAATAAGTTTACTGAATTGAATTTATAGAGATATTTATAGTTACAAAGCCCTTTACCTACTACCACCTTTGCAAATGGAATAAGTATTATGATTCCTTGTTTTTAATAGCTAAGAAAGCTGAGACTGACAGAAAGCTAGCAATAAAAATGTTAGTTATCATTTTGACAGTTTACAAAGCATTTCTTTCAGTATAATTCTATGAGGCCAGCTGGCCAAGTGCTATCACTCCCATTTTACAGATGAAAAACCTAAGACTCAGAAAGAACAGGTCTCTAGAGCCAGTAATTAAAGATGCCAAGATTCAGACCACCTCTTCTGACTTCTGGTACTCTCTAACATCTTCTCTAAAATTGAGTCTTTGGTGAAAAATTTTCTCCGGTAAGTCTTAAGAAGAAACTAAATTTAAATGAAAGTTGGACATAAATGCAAGTAATAGCCACTTTGGGAAAAGAAGTAGGGAAGAGGTCAAAGCAGCATGTTCAAAATAGTCTTGAGTGATGCGGAATATCAAAGGCTTGTGGTCATTTAAGATACCCAGACTGTAATGCTCTTCAAGTCACGTGAAAAGATAAGATTGAAGATTCCAATCACAAATCATCACCGCATCCAAGTTAAAGGAGGCTATATGTGGTCTTGTCCAACTTTCTTATCTTAAAGGAGGAGAACAGGATCCAGAATAGAGGAACCAATTTTCCCAAAGTCGAACTGGGAGTTGTGGGGCACCCATTGTTTTTCTTCAGATAGCACATTTGTTTTTCAAATCTTTACATTTACATTGGGTGGTTCCTTATCACTATTCCACTGGAGAATTTTAAATGACATCTTTTCCCAGAGCATCATAGTTTAGACATAATCAGTCTAGTTATATATGTAACAAACCAATGGGAGCTGACTAGTGAATATCAATGCATTTCAAAGAATTTATAGTGAATTACTTTTAAGCAAGAATATCGTGGCAGAAAACACTTTGCAAGCTCAAGCCATAATTCCAGTATAATTTACATAGAAATGAAGAATAGCCTAGTAAAAAAAAAAAAAAAAAAAAAAAAAAAGTCAGCTGAAATCTGGGTCCGGGGTAAGATCTAGATTAGAATAACTGGAGATAACCACAAATGTGGTGAGAGAACTTAGTCTTTTTAAGTTAAGGTCTTTCCCTGTTCTCAGTTTGATGGAGAGAATGCCCATTCAGTGATTAAAGCTGGGTAAAAAAAATGAGGCACAAAATGGCAAACATATGTGTGTACATGTGCATATAGACACATATACTATATGTGTGTGTATCTATCTAGGAGGGGAGAAAGTAAGGCTCATGAATGACCTTGCACAGTCCTTCCTCATTCACTATGTCATGGCATCACCTCCCTGATGTCATGCTTTTCTTGGAGAAAAACAGCATCTGATATTATAAATGGATAATCTTACTCCTAGCAGCTACTATTATCAAGCACTGCAGATACAAAAATACAAACTAAACAGTTCCTGTTCTCAAGGCACTTACATGCTATTGTAGGGAAACATGAACCCAGATTTATTGTTGTTGTTCAGCTGTTTTAATCCTATTTAATTCATCGTGACCACATTTGGAGTTTTCTTGGCAGAGACACTGGAGCGGTTTGCCATTTCCTTTTACAGCTCATTTTACAGATGAGGAAACTGAGGCAAAAAGGATTAAATGACTTGCCCAGTGTCACATGGCTAATAAATATCTGAGGACAGATTTGAACCAAGAAGATGAGTTTTCCAGACAGAATTCCTAGGTGAGGAAACTCCCTCCACCAAAGCAGTGCTTTGAGTTCCACATCTAGTTAGATAATTGCCAGAGCCCTGAGAGATTAAGTAGCTTACCCAGAAACACACAGCTAGTATGTATCAGAGAAAGGATTAGAATCCAAGTCCTCCTGGCTCCAAAGCCAATACTATCTGATGCCACATTATCTCATTAAATGCCTGCTTTTTTAAATACATGATTTCTAACCTCTATTATGTCCAATAAAAATGCATGTTTAAAGGAAAATGAATCTAAAAATGAAAAACAATTCATTTTCTGCAAAGAGAAGATTCATGAACAAAGACTTGAAACAGTTCTGAGGGGATTTATGCTGATCTTTGCCTATGTTTTAGGCAGGATGAAAAAAGTCCTTAATTATTGCAGGGGCTGCTGGGAAAGAGTCATGAGGAGGAGAAGGGAAAAGCTTCAAGATTTGGGCTTGGGTAGAACCCAACCTGTCAACTAGGGAGTGGGGGGAAAAGGTAGAGGGAAGTAAACTCCCCTCCCTTCTATTCCAGAGCCAAGTTTGGTGCTTCAGAATCAACCATGAACAGGCTGTACAATCCTAAATGTGAGGTGGTGTTTTTTATTTGTTTGGTTTAGTTCTATACATGCCTTTTAACAAATCTGTTCTGTGTTTCAATGTTTATTGCAAGCTTGATACTTGTAGGGAAACATTAATAAAACTATTCTATGTTTCAATGTTTATTGTAAGTCTGATACTTGCAGAGGAACATTAATCAAACTATTCTATGTTTCAATGCTTTTTTCAAGCCTGAAACTTGTAGGGGAATCTTAATAAAACTCTTCTATGTTTCAATTCTTATTTCACTGCTTGCAAGGAAACTGAAGACTGATCTGGTAGAGAGCTAGATGGAAATAGAATTCAGGTGTCCCTAAGACCTAAATCCGTAGAACTGTTGCATCTCAAAAATTTTAAGGATCTCAAAGACCATCTAGTTATTAGTATGGACTATCAGAATTATTTTAGACATGTGTCTACACCTGGGCTAGCAACCATACTGGTTGCTATAGGAATGTTCAAACTCCATGGGTTGAACCTTTAACCCTGGGGAGTAACTCTAGTAGTTTTAGACATGAAAGGAGCTGTTCTGTAATAATTTCCTTCACTGGAAGTTATATATACCCTTCACTTCCCATCTCTGAATCACAAAGTCTGTGTACAACTGACAGTCTTTTTCTAAGTCTTTTTGTAGGTATGTACATCAGTTCTCTCCACTTGCTCATTAGGAAATCTATGGCACCTGAGTTCAAATCTGGTCTCAGAAACTTCCTCAGTCCATTCTCTGGGGCTAATTTGTAAACAGGTAAATTGCCCAATTTCTCAATTACTTTGTATGGCTTAGTTTTCCAACAGTCAACTATCTTGGAGACTCTTGAAAGAGGCCAGAAATCTTTTCCTTGTCATCCTCAAACTTAGGAATGTGGTAGGATCCACTATACAATCCTAAGGCTCAAAACTAGTGGCTGCCTAGCAGATGGTGCAGGGCACCTTGTGCCTGTGGTAGAGTGTGCTGGTCCATGTTAGTCTTTCTGTTCAAAGTTCAGTAATTAACATAAATCCCCTTTCCATTTTTCTTAGGCGTCATTATTATGGGGGAAGTATAAGGATTGCTAGATTCTGGGATGATCCCATTAATGGGCATTTCTGTAATATAGTTTCTGGGATTCTCCATCATAGACAAAGGAAGCTTTCCTAGACATCTCTCTGAATGCTTTGAGAATCAGTAAGCTGGATTCTGCGGGTGGCACTTCAAGCACAACCCACAGAGCAAACACACTCATTCTTTTGCTGAGTTCCACCCTCAAACTATCCTTCAACTTTCCTGGAACTTCTTATCCTCTTGTCACTTCTACACAGTCTGAGTAGGCAGGTATTGGGGTCCCAGCTTATTACTTGTAGTATCCTGCCAGAATTTTGAAAAAACTAGAATGAGTTCCAACCATTGCTGAGCCTCTAATGGCCACTGGTGGGTCTGGACATACCAGAGACAGAGCATCCATTGTTCTGTCCACCAGCAATTCCCTTGGTGAATTTTAAGCTCCCATAGATGTGTATCAGGAAAGGATAGTTTTTATCATTTAAATCATCAAGTCCAAACCACATCAGAAGCATCAAAGGTAGAAACCTAAATGTGTTGTGGTGGGTTTGATAATTTTACAGGCACATCTGACTCTTTGTGACCCCGTTTTCCTGATAAAGATACTGGAATGGTTTGCCATTTGCTTCAGAAGAGGAAACTGATTTACCCAAATACTTTTCATAAGAAGATTGGATAACAATGGTAGTTTACCACCAACTGTCCAGGACAGCATTGCAGTCCACATTCTCAAAATTTACCACCATCCTTGTATAAGTCCTATGAATCCAGGTGGGATGGAGCCATAGGGAATTGACAATGGAGTCAACATGATTGTCCTTGGGGACCCAGAGTGACCTTCCCTGACCCCAGCCCAGCTGAATCAGAAGAGTTTAACTTCTTCATAACTAATGGCTACATTCTCTTTGCCAGTACATGAAACTTAAGTATGGCCATCTAGTCCACAATTATAACACACGGTTGGTCTATTACTCTTATGATTATCTGAGGGAGGGGTTCTTCTACTAGCCTTTCCATTTTCATTATAACAGTGCCTTCCATTCCCTTAGTCCTCCAACTCTTCAAGAAAGTAGTCTATCTCTTGCCTGATTGTTTCAGGTTGTTATGAATACAGTGCAGCATTGATGATGCTATTCTGCTTTGCTCTCGTGGCCCCCTACTCAAGAAGCCCTGGACTCTGCTGAGACTGAGACTTATGGAGAATCCATCTCACCTCAACCATTGTTGGCAATGGTTTCTGTGTCTGTATCATTCTGCTGACATTGGTCTCATACCAAGCCCCGGAGCAGTTTGCAGTGTAATTTTTCCTGAATTCTCAAAATCCACCGGTTCTAACTGCATCCATCTCTTAAACAACGCTCCATCTGAAGGAGAAATTCAATAGGTCTTTTTTCTTTCTTCAGTATAGTATTGTCTTTAACAATTAGCATAGGAGTCTTTTGATCTGTCCCCCCTTAAACATCTCAGCCAAAGTTTGTGTACATTCCCAATGGAACTGGCACATTCTTGCCTGTCCAACCTAAGTCTCCCAGTATAGTTCTCCTGGGGGACAAGCTTCATGTCCAGAGAATACCAATTTTTGGCCTAGAGTATGTAATACACAGTAGGTTAGGGCCTTTCTTACTCTTAGATTAAGGAGAGTATAATAATGTATATTGGGAATAATTATGATAGTTAATATTTTTGTAGGAATGCCTCCTTTGATTAAAAGGAATTTTTCCTTAAGCATCCTTTAGAGGACAGAAAAGTCTGAAGTTTCAAGGAATAATTTTTTACTGTTAATTCTTCTGTCACAATTCTCAGGCGGGATTAGGAAAACTTTAGGAGTTATTTCACTTGCTTTGTCAGTGGTCTTCTTTGTATATATTTATAAGCTTTGCACTTTTCTGCCCAGTATCCTTAAAATGTCCCCATTCTTCAGGTCAGGACCTATTCCAGATAATAGGAGATTGTATTATGCTTTTCAAACGCAAAAGGGAGGGTTTTCCTCAAATATCTTTGCTCTTATTTTTTCTAAAGATTGTTCCATATGTGCTCACATTAATTTACAAATATTAATGCAATTAATCAAATAAACGTGGATTTGTGGCAATAATGGTATACTGGATTAATATAGCATGCTTAAACACAATAGTACAGCAAAAGACATGAACTCAAATTACAAAACCAGTAACAATGACTTTTTATATATCAATATATAGCAAGTTCAGTCAAATTTATTCTTTTAAGAAATACAACAAATCAATAAATTTCATAATAGTGGATGATGACAAGTTAGGATAAGTTAATTAAATCTGAAAAAAAAAAAAGCAACAACAATAAAACAAAAAATTCCCAGGATATCATCATAAAGAAACAAAATTATACATCTAAAAGTAATTCTACTTCTCATGAAGAGAAAAAAATAAAAGTAAAAAAAGTAAAAAAAGCAAAAAAAAAAAAAAAAAAAAAAAAAAAAAAGTTTTTCCAGAATAGGAAGGCAAAATCTCAATTCAAAAATAAAACAGGCCACAGGAAAATGCCAAAAACTTCCTTTCTAAATAAAGGAATTTTCCCAAGCCTTGCTTTTGGTCACAAGGCACTTTCACTCAAAGACTCCAAAAAAACTGAGACAAAAGAAAACTGCCCTAAGATTCAACATGTGGAAGGGGAGGGGGAGGAAGGTTGGTCAAAGATGGAGGGAACAGAAAGCTTCATGTAGTTTCCCACTAAATATTGTTAGCTTACAAATACAAAAGGTTTTTGGTAAGAAAAAAGTCCAATTTACACTCATTTTATGCCATAAATCTAAACAAGGTTTGTAGCAGAGAAGGGCGGGGAGCATTAGAGTTACAATAAACTCTGGAGGCAAAGTGGGGTTAAAGGTGGAGTTCAGAAGCTCCATTAGAAACACAATGGCTGATCTAGAAAAATGTACCGAAGAAAGGTACAATTTATGAAAGTAAATTACCCCAGGTTTTAGAAAAAGAAAATCTAGGTGTCCCCTCCCCAACATAGTATCTTGTAAAACATAAGCAACAAAAAATTATATTTCTGAAAACACAGTCCACATGTAGTGCACAAAGTATGGGTCCAACACATGGAATCACACATATCTAGTGAGATTACTAGTACATCTCAAAGGGAGACGAAGCAGACTTCTCTAGCTTCTTCCCACATGTTTCTCCAAGAGAGTGTTCATTCTTCCCATCACTCTGCTCTCTATAGAGAGATAGGATCCCGCAGGCCAATGAACACACAAAGATATTCCAAGCCCAATACTCAGTCCATTGTGTCAGATGGAAAAAAATGAAGCAAGGTATTTAAAAAGAAAAATAGATTATTGGGGGGAAAATTGGAAGAAAAAAATGAGGTTATCTGGACTCAGTGATTCAGTGAGACCACAAAAATTATTCAAAAGTCAAAAGGATGAAAAATATGAATGAGTTTACTACATGTAGCTTTATTACAACTTGGAAAACAGGTCAAAGAGACAAAATTTTAAAATCACCGGCTACTATAAAAGCTTGACAAATTTTTTTTTTTAAATCTGGATACCAGGCCTGAAACCATCCACTGGATCCATCAGGAAGACCTGACAAGTCTGGCCTCAGACACTTACTGGCAGTATGAGCCTCGGCTAGTCACTTGCCCGTTTGCCTTGGTTTCAAAGGAAATGGCAAACCTCTCCAGTATCTTTGCCAAAAAAAACCCAACATGGAGTCACAAAGTGTTGAATAAAATTGAAACAACTGAACAGCAATCAAATCAATGGACATTGGTACAGGGATCAGAGCGAGTATCTTTGCCATTTGTTATGTTAACATGAGATGGGAAAGGATTCAAGCCTTCCACCCCAATAAAGAAAGTAATAAGAAGTTAGACGGATCCCAATAACATGCCCTAAACTCATAATATTTAAAGAAGCAGATAGATATAATTCTAGCCTGGTACCCCATCTCCACAGAGCAGCAGCCTCCAACCCAACCTCCTGCTTCCCTTCCCTTGGAGAAAGGTGGAAAGAGAAAGGGCTAGAGATATCTATTCTGCTTCTACAACATGTGGGGCCCACCATTCCACTTTCTTTACAACTGGCTGATCAATCTTTCCAGGAACTTCTTCTATAGGATGCTGGGCTCCTTTATAAAAATCTATCACCAACCAATCTTCCATTCTCAAGAGTCCTCAGAAAGTTTAATCTGACCATAAAACCTACCTATAACTCCTTCCTACCTATAACTCCTCATTTTGCCCTTAAAGCAAAGAAAAGCAAAGCAAATACCATTGAAAGTCTCTCAGGGAGGCAGCTAGGTGGCACAGTGGACAGAGCACCAGCCCTGAAGTCAGGAGGATCCGAGTTCAAATCTGGCCTCAGACACTTCACACTTTCTACGTGTGTGACCCTGGGCAAGTCACTTAACCCAATTGCCTCAGGGGGATAAAAGTCTTTCAGATTCTTGAAATCACTTTTATTTTCTTCCCCTACCTTGTCATCCCCCATCCTCCATGTCCTTCTATGAATCTTTAGATGGCAGGATCTTCAAGCCTTTTACTATCTGCTTCTCAATGGGTCATCATTTCAGTTTCTCAATGGTCTTCCTAAAATTCTGTCCTTATAATTGAACACAGAACCATCACCCCAATGTGGCCTGATCTGAGCAAAATAGGAATATCACCTCCTGTATTTTGGTCACAAGCAAATTAACCTGTTAGCTGGCACCTAGTAGGTATTTAATAAATGTTTTTGGATAATGAAGTGAATAGACCCCAGCAGAAGCCCATGTTCCTGGTAGCAAGTGGGTCCCAGAAACATGGCCTTTATGTTTCTGGAGTTTATTCACCCCATTATTGATTTGACCTTTTTATTAAAAGCTTTTTATTTTCCCAAATATGTGCAAAGATAATTTTTAGTATTCACCTTTGCAAAACCTGATGTTTCAAATTTTTCCCCTTCCTCCATCTTTCTCCCCTTCCCTAGATAGCAAGCAATCCACTATAGGTTAAATATGTGCAATTATTCTAAACATATTTCCATTTCCTTGACCCCTCTTATTAAAACCCAGGATTAAATTAGATTTTTTATCATTACCCAGAGAGTTTATTCCCACTGTCATCTTTCAATCTACTAGAATCCCCAATTCAATTGAATTGAACATAAAAGACCTTTTAGGTGAAACTCTTTCTGTGGCCCATGTAAAATAAGTTGGCAAACTAGGCAAACCAGATCTTAGTCCCAGTTCTGGCCTCTATTAACTGTGTCATTGGAGTCACTTTCCTTCTGTGATCCTCAATTTCTACATCTGTAAAAATAATAATAATCATTGCTGTCTCCCAGGGCTATAGGATTTTGAGTTTGAAGAGAACTTAAAATCCACCCTCTCGTTTTACCAAAGAAGAATTTCAGAGCCACAAAAGCTGGGACTCCAATCCAGGGCCTTGGATTCTAAATTCAGCACTCCTTCCACTTCAACAAGCTGCCTTTCTTGTTCAGGGATCTCTAATGAGATATCCTATGTCAAGTACTACATAAATACTAGTGGCCCCTTTCATTTCACTCACCAGAGATACCAAAACTTTTGAATTTCTTAATCATACAATGCAATAGGGCAGCATCTAGGGGCTCCAAATTGAGGGTTTGCTTGTTTATTTTGTGACATTTAATCTGTAAATGATTTGGTTTTTCCTTTCTCTGAATTCATATGAAACCAGCTTAGAGCTATTTTTGAAATATGTTCCATGTAATAACAAGGTAGTCTTTTCCCCCGCTTGGTAAAGCCAATGGATAATGATTTTTGTAAATCAAGGAATCGTTCCCTCAAGCTTTTAAACATAGTTGTACTAACCTACCATATACTGGTTGGGGTTGTTGTACGGCACTGTCCTGAGCTACTATTCAAAATAATTTGGATAGATGAAGAAGATTTTCATTTCCCAAATAGAGAAACAGAGACCAGTTTGTGGAACACTTGGTCCAGCACTTGCCACCATGATGAGTATCATGGTACAAAAGGAAAGCTCACAGAGTCTGGAGGCAAAGCACTTGCATTCAAATCCTGCTTCTGATGAATACTTTGTGACTCTGGGCAAAACTCAATCTCCCTTAAGCCTCCATTTCCTCAACTGTAAAATGAAAAGGTCTGTTTGACAAGTGCCTCTGTGTTCCCTTCCAGTTCTAGAATTATGATTCTAAAATGACCATCAAATGTCACAATTTCTATGAGATTGAGTCAGGCCCCTATAACTATCTTCTCTGTAGAACATTCCAGGGAGGGTTAGCTGGGGGAAAGGGGCAATATTACAGCATAGATCTTTTGTGCCCACCTATAAACCAAGAGGTTTTTCCTGTTTGCTTTTCCCAGTGATTCACGGAGCCGGAGCCAGCCAGCCAAGGTGTGACTGGGTACTTACCAGGCTCTGTCCACACAGCAGAGCTGATTTCTGCCTTGCCAGCTTGTTGTGTTACCTTTGGGCACACCGCACCCTTTGTTAGCCACACATGATTCACCAAGGTTAAGCCAGTTGATTAGTCTATTAAAAAATCAGGTTCCCTTTGACTTGACAGAATAACAACAACAAAAAAGTCAGCTAAAAAATCTGCCAACCCTGTGGGGGACGTCTGCAGATAACTCATAGGGGCTTTCTTATTCAGGCTACAAGGTCTCCCCAGGGAGCAAACCACCTCTTACCTATCCTTCCACATAAGGCAAGAGAAACCAATTTCTAATTTCCTTCTTAAAGGGTTTGTAGGGAAGAGCTTCACAGAGAACAAGCTGAATAGCTTCAGCCCAGGGGTAATAAAGTTGAAAGAAGATAACAGCCTACTCTGAGTAGGTTCACAGACAACTAATGACTTTCAACATGAATAAGTTTGCTTCCCATTCACTATGTGGGACTCACCCTGCTGTGCAGGTCAGGTTAACATGTTAGCAGACAAAAGAAGATTAGAGACAGGGGCCCAATCATTTCATCTCGATTAATGTAGTCTTTCTTTGGAAGAAGCAGATGCACAATATGCTTTCCAGGGAGTAAGGTAAATATAGAAGCCTAATTCAGAATTGCCGGCTGCCGTCGGCCAGGGGCATCGGGACAGGTTTGGAATTTCACAGACGCGTTTACTGCCTGCCCTAAAAACTGTCCTAGCCCTTCCTAAATTTGTTCAACTGTCAACAATTCCATTACTCCTTCCCGCCCTGGGTGTGCTAGCAAGCACACAATCTTCGTAAAATCACCCGAGAACATTTTATTGGCCAATTCATATCACTATATATTTAACAAATATTTTATTAACAGGGGAAAAAATGTACATTGGAAGATTACACAAGTGTGACATTACAGCATGATGAGTCATAGCCCCCCGTGTGTGTTTTACGTTGCCATGAATTGGCTCTGTGGATTCTGAGTCACTCCACTAGGATATTCATTCCTCTGATTTTTCTTGCTGTGCACAGAACAATTATTTGACATGCCCTTCTGCGGTTCATAACTCATTGTTTGGGATAAACAATAAAAATCTCTGCATTAAATACTCCCTTGGGCCGGATGACTTTGGAATTTTCTTATTAATATGTAATGTCCAAAGAATTACATAGTGTTATAGTCTTTGAATCGTGGGGAGGTTTCTGTACCAGGACTGGGGGGTGGAGGGCCGACAAAGCCGGCAGCTGCAAACCTGGGGGACCATGTGATGTAGACCGTGGATGAGCTTATGTTAGAATAGAAAAGCAAGACAAGGATGGTGGAGCGTGCTCAATAATGTTAGAGCTGTATTTCCCATCCCGTCCTTCTAGCCAGGGGCTTCTTAACTTTTTTGAGTCAAAGACCCCCTGGACAGTCTACAAACCTCGCCTCAGATGATGTTTGTAAATGCAAAAATAAAATATTCAGGATATAATGGGTACAGGCTATGGGCAGGCAGGAAGATTCCATTTATAACCGATTTAAGTAATAACTACAGTAACTGCAATATAGTGATGAGCATAAAAGATATTTCAAGATATGTGCAATAACTTTAATGGGATAGTAAACGCTCTGTGATTTCTAAAACTCTGTGACAAAGTCTTAGGTGTTGTTAATAAGACTGTAATTGTGGCCTCTATTCACCATGGAAGGGGATGCTAAGTTTCAGATAGAGATTGGTGACTATAATAATGTCATTGTTTTCTCATGTAAATTCATACATATACAACTATTATGGTATTATTATAACCAATTTCTTGTCTTTATGGCTCCTGTTTTCCCAGATGCATCCTTAGGTTTATCCAGCACATTCACGAAATCCTGAATAGCTAGGGTGATTGGATTCTAATTTTGAAACTTCAATGGTTCTGTGATCCCACTGGAGATCCTGCTGCCCAAGCAGCTCATAGTCGTCTCAGCCTCATGCTTGACTCCTTCTTCTTAACATCATTTAATATTGACTTGCTCTTTATCAGTTCCCCTTCATTCTGGCTAAATGAGGGGTCCACCTGCTTTTTCCAGATATACTTGATAACATGCTAAATTTACTCTTACCGCCAAGAATGGCTCCCCTGCCCTATGGGTAAGCTGCAAGCTTTCCCCTTCTTGATGGCATTTCATGATCCATGGCCATGCAGCAACATCAGAAAAATATTGCTGTTAAAAAATAAAAGTTCTACTTTTGTTGGAGAGAGATGCTCAAGGGATGTTATTAAAAGCATTGTAATTTTCCTTGAGGGGAAGCCAATCTGTATTCCTCCAGTGTAATCTGGATCCAATCAAGGCAACTTTTTAGTCCATTATACATGCATCAATGGGTGAGGTTTCTAAACTGCACCATGTCGTAGTTTAGACAGGCAGTCCTCAAAATTTATGGTCTCAGAACTCATTTACACTCTCAAAAATTATTGAGGACCCTTCAAAAAGCTTTTATCTATTTGGTTATTTCTAATGTGGAAAATATCAATATCTATAGAAAATAAAACATTTTAGGATAATTATGACTATAGTTTTGACATCATAGATCTCTTGAAAGGGTCTCCAGAGGTCCCTGGATCACATTTTGAGCACCAGTAGTTTTAATAATAGATTTTCTCATCCACCTGGAATGTGTGTGTGTCTGTGTGGGTGTGTGGGTGTAGATATTCCCATTTAACAGATTAGGAAAGGTAAGAGAGTTGAATGTCTTGACAGAACCTGGCTTTGAAGTGCAGATCCAATACCTTACCTCTCAATCATTCAGTATTTAAAGTGCCTCCTTTTCATCAGCACAGATGCTCAGTACTAGAAAGCTATACATATCGGTCATGAAGAACTTGAGGAATGGTCCTCATCTCCAGTGTAGAACCTCCCTTCTCACTAGGTTATACAGGGCAGGCCCCATAATCTCTGCCAGCCACCAACCCAACTTGTGGAAGTGTCGGGAGCCAGCTTCCAGCCCTTGAGGGACAGAAGATTCGATGCTCCTTGGTGATGAGGAATTTATTCATTGGCTTCAGAGCCCTAATGGCAAATCAATGAAGAAGCAGGGACTAAGCTTACACAGAAAAGGATAGCCTTTTTCACTTTACTTTTCCTTGAACCTTGGTAGCAAATAAGTAGGATGGAATGCTCTGGGCTTCTGGGTGGAAGAGAAGCATCAGTACCTATTATATATCAAATCTGAGCCCACTGTCCCCCAAGGATCTTGCCTTTGTACAAAAGAACCTCATGGTGGAGCAGTAAGGGACATATTGCATGGAACACTTTAAATTTGAACCCATTCTCCCACAGGAATTTCATATATGTACACAAGAAAGAGCACATCCCTCATTAGAAGGCAGCACAGGATGTATTATTGTCCCTAATACTTAAAAGATGGATCCATTCACTGAATGACTAAGTATATTCAGAGGAGAGAAGGGAAATACCCATCCCCAATATCCCTCCTCACACAGAAGAACATAACAGTTCTTCCTTATAATTCAGAAGATGCTAGGGCCTTCTCCTTGAACCCTGAGGGCAAATGAGGAAGATGAGCTGCTGCTGTTATTCATGTAGAGGAAATGAATGGGGCCCTCTCTCACCCAGGCTCAAACATTCACAACCCTGATGTCACTGAGATGTAGAGTACCAACACCAAATGTTGGCTCCCTACCTGGGATTGACATGAAGCCATTAGCACATGGCTCTAAGGTTGTTTTAGTCTCTGGTGCATCTTTGCCCTGATTTTTGGTCAAGGAAGATTGGACATGGTTCTAACCCTGGAGCTGCTCAAGGTCCAGACTAGAGCTTGTCATTGGCTGAGGCTGGTAATGTGACAGGGTTGTTGTGAGGACCAAATAAGAGAATAACTGGAGCACAGTCAATGCCTGGCACTATATAAGCGCTATTATTATTGTTACTGTTTTTGCTACAGAAAATGGGATTTGAACTAAATCTTGAAGGAAGCCAAGAGACAGATGTGAGGAGAGAGAGAGCCCTTCAGGAATGGAAGATCACCAATAAAAAGATGCAGAATCAAAAGGTGAGGTCACATGTGAAAAACAGGCAGATCACAGCGATCTTGACATATGTAGGAGAGATTGGGCAGATGGTAAGACATAATACCTAACAACTTCACATTGATGGGACATTTTGGATTTTACCATGCACTTTAATCACAAACACCCTAGTGAAAGCATGGGGTGAAGGAACTTTACATAAATTTTTTATCTTGAATCTATGATTTGATTTGGTGTAGGGAAATGAATCTTTTATGTTTTATATGGATAATAAATCTTATTTATGCCATGTTTTATAGTTTCCTCCTAAAACATGGAACCAAAAAACTCCACATCATAAACCAGATGTAATCTGACAAGATTAGTAAAGCTAAATAAGGCTGTCACCTTCTATGTAAGTAACAATATATTTCTCTTAATGCAGCCTAGGACCACACTAGGTCTGATTGATGACTCATTTTGAGCTGGTGGTCCCCTGGGAATACCCAGTCTTTTTTCCACTCAAACTGCTCTCTTCATACTTTCCCCATCCTATATCAAAGCAGTATGTGCTTAGCACTATGTTTAAGTCCCATAGAGCAGTAATTTCTAAACTTTTGTTCTCAATCTCTTTATACTATTAAAAATTATTGAGGATCTGTCCAAAGAGTTTTTGTTTATGTGGGTAAATTTATATTTACCATATTAGAAATAAAAACTAATGTTGAATTTGTAGACCTTCTGAAAGGGTTTCACAGACCCCCCCCAGGTCTGTGTCCCAGGAGCCACTGTCATAGATATTACAAAAAATGGTAAGACCCTGCTCCTATTAATAAGGAGCTTTTATTGTATTATTCATGGTGAGCAAAACCTGAACACAAGAAACATGTAACAGTATAAGAAATGTTATATATTTAAGTGCCAAAAAGTACAAAGTGCTTCAGGAATAGAGACATATTAACACAAAGAAAAAGGGGGCAGTTGTCTTTAGCCCTACAAATTCTTTCACAAATATTGACTGTTGGTGGGGATGGCCTTAAGATACAGTTATCAGCAGCCAGACTCTTTGGTCTTGGGACCTGTGATTGGATTTCATGTTGGGAACCCTAAATATAGAAATTCCCTCTATCAATGCATCTTTTATGTTTGTATACAGATAACAACTCACACTTATATCATGCTGCATAGTTTCCTCCTAAAATGTGGCACCAAAAATTAAACTCTCAGGCAGTGGGCAGTACAGCCTGGCACGCAAGACTTCCCCAGGGAAACACAAAACATCTAGGGCTCCAAGGTCCCAGGCCCATTGGCTCCTTGCTACTGCATTGCTCCCACATTATCCCATAAAGTGAATTTGCCTAATTCTTGCACATGTTCTCCCTCTTTCAAGAGCAAGGAGCTTTGCACAACAGCAATGAACCAGCCTAAAACAATAGCCCAAATGGAGTTCTTGGTTTACCTCACCTTCCTAGGAGAAAGACTAATGTTTTTGTTAGAGATACTGGGAACCACTGGAAAAGCCCCAATTTTAGTAAAATCTGAGTTCCTAAGCACCAGGCTGTAATCACAATAGGCACTGGCCCATTTGGAGGAAGGCTCCAAGTGGTCTTCCTACTTCTTCCAACATAGAAATTTTTCTACATATTAAATAAATGTGCTGAGTGGTATAGTGAATAGAGAACTGGGCCTGGAGTCAGGAAGATCTGAATTCAAATTCTTCTTCAGACACTTAATAACTATGTGACCCTGAATGAATCACTATTTGTCTCAATTTCCTCAATCGTCAAATGAGAATTTGACCATTTCTGAGGGTTGTTGGGAAGATCAGATAGGATAATATGTATACAATATTTAGCAGAGTATGTAGTACACACAAATGCTTGTTTCCCCTTCTTCCCCTTATGGAATCTTATAGATTTAACATTCATTCAACAAATATCTATGAAGCACCTACTGTGTAACAGGCACTGGAAAAGAGAGAGAAAGGATATACAGTCCCTGCTCTCAGTTTAATTCAGTACTTTATATGAAAATATAAAGATGAAACAGGACACAATTCTTGCCCTCAATGAGCTTACAGTCTGCTAAGGTAAATACAAAAGTACCTGAATAATTATAACAAAGATTAGAGTGTGGGAGGTGCAAGCAGAGATTCAGTGAAGAAATCACACAGGGAGGGATGGCTTCTAGCTGGATTTTCAGGAAAGGCTGAGCAGTGGTAGCTCCTACATTATTTCTTGAAGGGGGTGGAGGTGTAAGGTGAAGAATTTAATAAGAGATTGGGAAGAGTCTGCTCTAGACGCCTGCAGTCTAGTATGAGTGATAAGATGTGAATACAAATATTATACCCGTTAGAATAGAAGACATGATAAACTAAGAACGGGATATTATGAGTTCAGATCGAGAAGTTCTAAAACTTGGAGACATTAGGGGAAACTTCCAGAAGTAAAATAGTACAATTTTAAGTTTTTGACAGCTTAAAATTTTAAGCAGAAGAATAATCTATAAAAGAACAATATTGTAAAGACAAAAAACTAACATTCAAGTAGTGCTTACTATACACCAAGCAGTATCCTAAGCATTTTGCAATTTTTATCTCATTTGATCATCACAGCAATTTTTGGAAGTAGGTGCTATTATTATGCCATTTTGCAGTTGAGCAAACTGAGGCAAACAGGCGCTAAGTTATTCACCTAGGGTCACACAGCTAGTAAAATGTCTGAAGCAAAATTTGAGCTCAGGTCTAACCTGACTCCAGACTCACACTCTAACCACTGTAATACCTAGCTGCCCTGATGTGATCAATTCCATAATTCCAGAGGAGCAATGATGAAATAGGCTACCCAACTCCTGATGGTGAGGTGACAAACTCGCGGCATAAATTGCAACATCTATTTTTTAGTAGGTTTTTTTTTTCCCTCAATTATATATCAAGACAATTTTTAGCATTTTTATTAAAGTTTTTTTATTTTCAAAACATATGCATGGATAATTTTTAACATTAACCCTTACAAAACGTTGTGTTCCAATTTCTTCCCTCTTTCCCCTACTCCCTCCCCTAGATGACAAGTAATTCAATATATGTTAAACATAGTAAAAATATTAGCATTTATTTTACAAGATTTGCCTTCTCTCCCTTTCCTTCCCTCTTCCTAAAAGGGTAGGCAATTTGACATAGGTTATACATGTACTTTATGTATAAAAAAATGTCTATATTGGTCACAGTTATGAAAGAACAGATCAAAAGGAAAATACACTAAAAAGAGTAAAATAAGTAAAAAAAAAAAAAAAAAAAAAAAAAAAAAAAAAGCATACTTTGATCTACATTCAGAGTCCATCAATTCTTTAACTGGATGTGGACAGTATTTTTTTCTCATAAGTTCTTTATATTTGTCTTGGAACACTGTTGCTAAAAAGAGCTGAATCATTTATAGTGAATGATTATGACACAATGTTGCTGGTAATATTTTCATTGTTTTCCTAATTCTATCCATTACATTTTGCATCAGTTCATATAAACCTTTCCAGGTTTTTCTGAAATCTTTTCTTTATCATTTATTATCGCACAATACTGTTCCATTATATTCATCTACCACAACTTGTTCAATTTGTTGATGCCCAATTGACAGACATCCCTTCGATTTCCAATATTTTGTCACCATGAAAAGAGCTGCTATAAATATTTTTGCACGTATAGGTCCTTTTTTTTTTCTTTATGATCTCTCTTTGGAATACAGATTACTAGTGGTATGGATAGATCAAATTTAGTTGCCCTTTGGGTATAGTTCCAAATTGCTCTTCAGAATGGTTGGATCAGTTCACAACTCCACTAATAGTGCATTAGTGTCCAAATTTCCCTACATCTTCTCCAACATTTATTACTTTCCTTTTTTTGTCACATTGGCTAATCTGATAGGTGTGAAGTGGTATCTTAGAATTGTCTTACTTTGCATTTCTCTAACCAAAAGTGATTTAGAGTACTTCTTTGTATGCCTATAGATAGCTTTGATTTCTTCATCTGAAAAATGCCTGTTCATATTGACTACTTATCAGTTGGGAAAAGTTTGTATTTTTATAAATTTAACTTAGTTCTCTACATACTTAAGAAATGGGGCCTTTATCAAAGACACTTGTTATAAAGACTGTTCCTCAGCTTTCTTCTTTCCTTTGTTTGTGCAAAAGCTTCTTAAATTTAATATAATCAAAATTATCTATTTTACATTTCATAATGCTACCTTGTTCCCAGTTGTGACCTGTAATTCACTTAACTTCTCCTTTAAGAATATAGGTTCTACTATCTTTTAATGTATTTTAAAAATAAAAAACAATTATTTAAAAATTTTAAATTGGCTAATAAAGGGGGAAAGATCTATATGTGCAAGAACGTTTTAGCAATGGTGACAAGAAACTGGAAACGGAGTGGATGTCCATCAAATGGAGAATGGCTGAATAAGTTATAGTATATGAATGTTATGGAATATTATTGTTCTGTAAGAAATAATCAGCAAGATGATTTCAGGATCAAATGGGAATCACAACTTAGTATCTTTACTGTTTTGTTGTTGTTGTTTGCTGTTGTTGAATATGTTGGATAACTTGCTGTCTAGGGGAAGGGAGAAGAGAGAAAAGAGGGAAAAATATGGAGCAGAAAGTTTTGCAAAGGTAAATATTGAGAAAACTATCATTGCATGTATTTTTTTCAAAAAGCTATTAAAAAGTTTTTTAAAAGAAAAAGAATAAAAGGAAAATGGATGTACACTTGCTTCATATGTTTAGTATTGATATTACTTCATTGCCTAGGGTATCTTTTAGAATATGTAGTTTCCTTCCTTATTTCTTTTAATTTCATCGATTTTTTGCTTTTGCTTTGTCTGATATCAGAATTACTACCCCTGTTTTTTATTTTTTATTAACTTCAGCTGAAGAATATATTCTGCCCCAGCCCTTACCTTTATCTTTACTCTATGTCTCTCTGCTTCAAGTATTCCTTGTAAACAACATATTGTAGGATTTTATTTTTGATCCACTCTGTTTTTCACTTCCTGGACAGTGTTTTGTTTCTATCTACCACTTCCCCAAGTCTGTCCTCTATTCAGTCAATCATCCCTCCCTTTATTTAATCCTCTTCTCCTCCTTTCCTGTAAGATATGATAGATTTCTAAATTCAAATGAGAGTGTTTATTATTCCCTCTTTGAGCCAATAGTAATGAGAATAAGTTTCAAGTAATCCCTACTGCCCATCTTCCCATTTTCCCCTCCACTTTAATAGGCTTTTCATGCCTCTGCATATGAAATAATTTATCCCATTCTACTTCTTCCTTCCTTCTATGCCCACTGTATTCTTTTTTCTCATCCCTTAATTATTTTTATGTCATTTCCTCTAATTTACCTTACACTTGTACTTTCTGCCTATGTATATTCCTTCTAGGTAAAACTATTGGTGGTAAAATTTTTAAGAGTTACAAGTATCATCTTCCCATGTAAGGATATAAACAGGTCAGCTCCATTAAATCCCTTATATTATTTCTCTTTTCCCCTTTTTAGGCTTCTCTTGGGTCTTGACTTGGGAGATCAAATTTTTTATTCAATTCTGGTTTTCTTATGAAAGCTTAAAATCCTTCTTATTCATTGACTAGCCATTTTTTCCTTGAAATATTATGCTTAATTTCACCAAATAGGTAATTCTTTGTTGTAGTACTAGCCCCTTTGCCTTCTAGAATATCATGTTCCATAATCTCCAGTATTTTAATGTTGCAACAGCCAGGTCATGTGTAATCATGATTGCAACTCTCCAATATTTGAATTGTTTTTTTCTTTTTTCCCTTGATCTGGTAGTTTTGTGATTTAGCTGTAATGTTCCTTAAGAGTTTTATTTGGGATCTCTTTCCTGAGGTGATAATTGTATTCTTTCAATATCTATTTTGCCCTCTGATTTCAGGACATCAGGTCAGTTAATTTCTTTGATAATTTCTTGAAAGATGCTGTCCAGGTCCTCCTTTTGATTATGGTTTTCATACTGTGTGGGATGTAGAAGAACCTTACCCAAAATGACTACTCAGAGATCATTCAAAATAGAAAGCAGAAAGGTTGTTTATTAAACCTCCCAAGGATGAGCTGTTCTATCACAAGGTAAGGGAAAGAGAAAGCTCGTGGTAGGAGGGCTATAGAAGTAGGAAAGATGCACAGCTTTTATACAAGAGATTACATCACAAGGAAGAGAGCATTGAGAAGGGTAGGGGGAGGCATCTAATTGGTTGTTGCTATCCGTAGAGATTAGAATGGAAGGTTTCCCGGAAATCACCTGATTTCTAGACCTTTAGGCTTTTAGGCCTTTAGGCTTCAAATAATTAAGCAGTGATCAAGCTAATAGACTAAATATCCATAAATGTCCAATACTGATAAATGTCATCAGCTCAGGTTAAGTAAATATGTTTATAGCTGGCCAAAGCTCAAGTACATATGGGCCTGCACATATTATACAGGTCATAGGGGAAACACAAAAATAACAAAAATAAAATACAGAAAAAGAATTCACATATTCCTGTAAGTTCTTCACCTTATCTTTCTATTTCATACAATACTATGAAAAGTATGTCACTATCCAGTGATGCTGACGTTGTCTCTCCTTGATCTATTTTCCAGGTCAGTTGTTTTTCCAGTGAAGTATTTTACAATTTTTTCTTTTTTCATTCTTTTGAATTTGTTTGGTTGATTCTCATTATCTTTTTTTTTTTTTTTTTTTTTGGCTGAGATATTTGGGGTTAAGTGACTTGCCCAGGGTCACACAGCTAGGAAGTGTTAAGTGTCTGAGGCCAGATTTAAAACCAGGTCCTCCTGAATTCAGGGCTGGTGCTCTATCCACTATCCATAGCTGCCCACCAATTCTAACTTTTAAGGACTTGTTTTCCACAGTTAGCTTTTGTGCTTTCTTTTCCATTTGTCCAATTGTGACTTTTTTCTTCAGTAGATTTTGAATCTCCTTTTCCATTTGATGAATTCTTAGTGTTTTTTCTAAGCTTGAATTTTTCCATAATTCTCTTGTATCATTCTCATTTCTTTTCCAGTTTATCTTTTACTTCTATGATTTTTAAAAATTTTTTAATAGTTTTTATTTACCAGATATATGCATGGGTAATTTTACAACATTGACAATTGCCAATCCTTTTGTTCTAATTTTTCCCCTTCCCCCCCCACAGATGGCAGGTTGACCAATCCATCTCATATGATTTTTAAGCTCCTTTTTGAGCTCTTCCATGAGTTCTTTTTGGGCTTGAGACCACTTCCTGTTTTTCTTTGGGGTTTTGCCCACAGGTGTTTTGACATTGTCCTCTTCTGAGTTTGTGTCTTGATCTTCCCTGTCACCATAATAACTTTCTATGATCAGATTCTTTTATCTTGTTGTTCTGTGTTTATTTTTGACCTTTTTCCTTTCTTTTAAATTTGAGCTCTGCTCCCAGGATGGATGTTGCACCATCTCAGGCTTCTTTTGCACTGCCCTGAGGGGGGGGAAGTACAGTGTGGCTGGAACTGCTGAGACCAAGGGGATCTGGCAGTTTACCAGGTGCTGAGCTGGATGCTAGTGCTGGTGTCTGGGGTGGGCTAACACCTGTGTGATATTTCTAGGTCTCCCCAACATACACTGGAGCATGTGGAGGTCTGTTTGGGAAAACCCTGAATCCCCCACAGGGAAAGGGGGGAAAGAGATGTAGATGCTGAGATTGTCTGTTAGGGGTATAGTGAAGCATGTGGTACTTCTCAGAACTTGAGTCTGCTAGAGGCTTTCCCAATAAGCTGAGGCACATGGGAGGTCTTGGTATTGATGTTTACCTCTCTACCACACTGAGGCTCGGAATCTCCTTCTGGTTTGCTGAAGTGGGGCTTCATGCTAGTTTATTGGGATGTTTCCCTGTCCTAGACTGTGTCCCTCTTTTACTTAAATGAGAAATACCTTTCTTGCCCAAATTCCAGGTTTCTTAGACTAAAAGGTTATTTCATCTAGGATTTGTTTCAGGGAACTATTTTATAGTAGTTGAGAGGTGAGTATGAGAGGATTATGGCAGTACTGCTTACTCTGCCATCTTGGCTCCCTGAAGTTATGCAACATCTATTTTTTGGAGCTAAAGTGAGAATTTGTTTTGCTTGACTATGTATACTTATTATAAAGATCTTGCTTTTCTTTTTTTTTTTTCAATGAAATGGAAAGATGAGAGGAAAAGAGGTAGGCTGTTTTTTTTTTTTAATTGACAAAATTAAATGAAAATAAAATTAGAAACATGTATCCATCTCCACTTTATTACTGATAATAGTTAGTCCATTTTTCCTCCTGACCCTACCCCCAAGGTATTAAGCAGAAAAAGGAAATGAAATTTATCTGTCTTCTGGAATATTTAACTTAAAAAGAAATTGACTTAACTAGAAATCATCAATATGAATGGCTAACTGCATCAGTGTATTATGGCTGTGACTATGCTGTTCCAGATAGGGGAGGAGGGATCTGGATTTCCTCATGATCCTCGCTTTCACTCTAGGTTCATTTCTTAGCTATAAAAAACATGCTCTTCTGTTCCTAACACTAATTCTGCCTAAAAACAGGTTTGTTATTTCTTCCCCCTCCTTTACTCCAAATGGAGATGAGCTGGATTGTGGTTTTAAAATTATTAGGAGAAGTGAAAAACCCAATGTTCTTCTGGGGACAAATTTTTATTTGTGCACCATTCAATTTCCATGTAAACAAGGACATGTGTCAGCAATTAAGCTGTGATGAGGTCCAATTGCTTTTGGTAATTTGAGCTGGGGAAAAAGTCTGAATCCCAAGAAATGAAATGCCTGCAAATGATCCTTGCAACAATGAAGTCCCAGGGACATGTTTACTCATAACTTGAAGACTCAAAGAACTTCTCCTACAGTTTTTCTCCATGTGGAAGTCAAGTATAGCTGAGCACTGAAAAAGAAAAAATGACTAGAGTAACCCACATGTTTTCTTTTTTCAAAGAAACTATTACAAGCTTCTGGGAATGACCCAGATTACTGAAAAGCCTGTAACAAAAGATTTCTGGTTTAAACAAATATCTTCTGAATTAAAAAAAAAAAAAATCAGATATTGGGAAGTAGTTAGTATTTACAAGCACTTTTAAGATTTGCAAAGAGTTGTATGTTATCTTCTCACTTTAGCCTTACAAAAATCCTGAAAGGTAGATGCTATTATAATTTCCATTTCACAGATGAGGAAATTGAGACTGAAAGGTCCACGCATGGTCACACAGCTAGAAAGTATCTGAGGCAAGGTTCAACTCAGCTCTTCCTAACTCCAAGTCCAATATTTTTTACAACTTCACCTAGCTATATGAAATTAGTAGAATCATGAAATCTCAAACCGGGAAGCGACCACTTTCCAGCTCTTCCCAAGGGAGGTCTTTCCTTTGCAAAATTCTCAGTACGTCATTCTCAGGCCTCTCCTCTCATGGTACCAGCATCCAAGAATACTCTGCTTCCTGAAGGAGCTGTTCCAATTTTTTTCTATCTTTAAAAATGTTTTATTGAATTCTCTTGCCTTTTCATGCCAGGCATTTCTGAAAATCCTCCAGACTGAATCCTCCCTGGTAACAAAGAAAATCAATTAAGTAAAACCGTTCAATGCATAGACCACATATGCCAGTTATACAGCATCAGCCCTAATGGTTTCCATCACCTGGCCCCAACCTTCTGATATTTTGTCCTCCTCCACGAACTTTACAATCCAGCCCTACTGGTCTACTTGCTGGTCTTCATTTATACCATACCTGCAATCTATGCCTTTGCAGTCTGTCTTCCATAACTAGAATGTCCTTCCTCCACACTTCTGCTTCCTGGTTTTTCTGCTCAAATCTCACCTTCTACAGGACACCTTTCCGAGTGCTCCTCCTTTTTCCCAGCAGTACTCCTGTGAAATTATCTTTTTATGTGCATGTATATTAACATACATGTAACATACACATAAAATAAGGTACATAGTTATTTTCATGTTACAAATATACACATGCATATATGCATGTGTGTATATGTGCATATCACACATAAATACAGAGAAAGAAAAGGTACACAATTATTTACATGTTGCATGTATATATATGTGTGTGTGTGTGTGAGTATAGGTGTATATACATATATATAAAGAGAAGGTATATTGCTATTTGCATGTATATATAGGTACAGATATATACACACACATATAAAGAGAGGCATATTGCTATTTGCTTGTTGCATATATATATACATGTATGTGTATATGTGTGGCCATCTCCAGTTATCTTATCTATAACTTTTTTGTTCCTTTTTTATTAAAGCTTTTTTGTTTTCAAAACATATGCATAGATAATTTTCAACATTTACTCTTGCAAAACCTTGTGTTCCAAATTTTTTCCCTCCCTTCCTCCCACCCCTTCCCCTATTCAGCAAGTAATCCAATATATGTTAGAACATTCTTCTATATATATTTCCACAATTATCGTGCTGCACAAGAAATACTTGATCTATATCTTGCCACTGGATCCAGATGGTTCTGGAGGGGAAAATGAGGCAGGTGACCTTGCACAGTCCTACCTCACTTAAATCCAATTCACTTGCATGTCATAGCATCACCTCCCTGAAGGACAAACAACAACAATAATACACACACATAAAAAGAAGGTACATAGTTTTTGCATGTTGCACACACACATACATCCCATACACATATATGTATAGAGAGAGAAGGTACATAGTTATTTGCAAGTTGTCCCCCCACACCTCCTGCATTAGACTATTAGCTCCCTGAGGGCAAGAATTATATATTTTTTGCCTTTCTTTGTATCCACCACCATCTGGCACAGAGCCTGGCACTTAGTTAAATATTTAATCAATAGTTGTTGACTGACTGATTAACTATGTTGAAGGAGATTGATAATGTTCCATTATCAGTTCTCCATGGCCATTATTGGTTTTTCAGTTACTCAGAGTTTGCCTTTCTTTCAGAGATCTTTTCATTCACAGCTAAGAGTCACTGTGTCTATTATTCTTTTGGTTCTGCTTGTTCACTCTATACTTATTCATACAAATTTTCCTTTGTTCTTGTATTTGTCATTTCTTATTGCACAATAAAAAATTCTCTACCTTCATACACCACAGTTCTTTTTTCAGTTACTTACTCCCTGAATGAGACGCGCTCACTTCTTTCTAATTCCTCTACCTTGCACATATCAAAACTCTGTTTTCTGCTTTAACCTTCTTAGAATCAAAGAATAGGGACAATGTAGTCACTTTTTCCTGTATAATTTCAAACTGATATCTAGAATGGCTACACCGATTGACAGTTCTACCAATAATGTATTTCTATGCCTGCCTTCCCACATCCTCTCCAACATGATTGTTTCCATTTCTTGTTACCTTCATCAGTTTTCAGGGAATGAGGGAAAACCTCATTTTCATTTCACTTAGTGACTTGGAAATTTTATCAAATGGTCAAATGACTATAATTTGCACTCGTCCCTCCAACCCTCGAGTCTTCTTTGCTCTGAATTAAACATGCCTGGTTCCTTCAAATCACCACAGACCTGGCCTCTCTCCCCTAACTGTGCTCCAGTTTGCCAGTACTATTCCTAAACTGTGTCACATGGCAGTGAACACAATATTGCAGAAGATAGTGCAGGTCTCCATTCTGTACCTCAGTTTCCTCAGCTGTACAGTGAGGGGGGGGTGGACTAGATCCCAAGATCCTTTCTAGTTTGAAAGCTATGATTCTATAAGATCAAAAAGAACAAGAATCAATTAAATTAAATGAATATTTATAGCACAAATTATTTTTATTTATTTAGTGTTTTATTTTCCCCCAAATTACATGTAAAAACAATTTTTAACATTTGCTTTTAAAATTTTGAGTTCCAAATTCTCTCCTTCCCCCCTTCATTGAGAAAGCAAGCAATTTGATGATGTAGGTTATTCTTGTGTAGTCATGCAAGATGTATTTCCATATTAGTCATAAACATTTATTTATAAAGTTTGCCTCAGATGGTGACAGAGATCCAATGCAGGAAATATGAAGAAAAGAAAGATTAGGGGTGGGGCTAAGGGAGGGTCAGCAGGTTCAGTTAGAAAAACTGAGGGAAAGGGGACTCCTCAGCCTGGTACCTGACCCTTCGGGGAGTAGGAGGCAGATCTGACAGTTCAGACAGGCTGATGAAACAAATGATTTACCAGAAAACAATGCTGAGTGAGTTCTATCGGTGCCTGTGAAACAGGAAGGAGATGACAAAGAATCTAAAAGATGTGAGTAAGATAGAACTTTTAGATTATTTTTAAAAAACCAATAACTGCATCCCTGGCTGTGAATACCACAGAAACATGTATGGATGTACCTATTAGAATATTTCTACATCCCAAGATGGAATATGTATAGAGACATTTGATATGGAAAAATCTCTTCTAACTCAATTACTAGATCCATTTTACAAAATCATTCCAAGCAAGACTCAAAAATTCTCAAATTCCCACCAAAGGTTTAGAGGTTTAATGACTTTGCAAGTATAATAATTGGTGGGGGAGAGAGCAGGAAGGTACCTATTGATACTATCTTCCTATTCTGATGACTTATTGTAGATCAGATGTCAACCTGAGCTCCCAAATGTTATCCCAGGGGAGCTTCTGCTCCTGCAGGTACTACTAAAGTGGGATTTAGGGTTCAAGAACAAATCTAGCAACAAAATGTGTGTCTGTCCTCTGAGGACCAATATAGAGAAATGCACCATCACAAGATGGGGGACAAGTATCTTTAGCCACAAATGACTCATAAAGACCATTTGGGGAAAGCCTAAAATCTACATGGGTGGAAAGAATAGCCCTATCAACAAAGTCATATCATTCTTAAAACATCCAAGTGACATTTCTATGGAAATTTTATAATTTACAAAGGTCTTGATAAACCTTAGCTTGGTGGATCCTTGCCACAACCTTGCAAGACAGGTAGTACAAATATTGGCTCCCTCTAACAGATAGGGAAATTGATCCTCAGAGGATTAAAGTGATTTACCCAAGGTCACATAACCAGAAACAGAACCCAAGCTGTCAGGGCTCAAATTCACTATTCTTTCCATTAGCCACTCATAAAGCACTTTGCACAGAATACCTGATGAGTCAAGCTGAAAAACATTTATAAAACACTGATCATGTGCCAAACACTAAGCTGAGCACTGGAAATTCAGAGAAAAGCAAAAATAATCCTTACACTCAAGAAGTTCACAGTCTAATAGGGGAAACATGCAAGCAAGAATGTACAAACAAAATCCACACAGGAGAGACTGGTATTCTCAGAGGAAAGGGAGTAGTATTAGCAGGAAGGAAGGTATAAATACTTATGATCCCCATTTTATAGATGAGGAAACAAGAGACCCAGAATGGTACTTGTAAAGTGCCCTGTTGATGGTCACACAGCTATAAGTGGTTGGGATTTGAACTCAGAGCAGCCATCTCTTTGGAACCCAACTTTCTTGGTTCATTGAAAAGAGCCTTGGATTTAGAGTCAGAGGTTGAATTCCCATTATCTATGTCACTGTAACTGTGGACAAGCCTCTTAATCTCTCTGCCCTTCTAGCTTCAGATTTATGTTGTACAAAGCTGGATCTCCATAGTGAAATCACTCCCCTGACTGGGAATTCCTTTTATGTAAGGGTTGGATCAACTGGTCTCCGAGATCCTTTCCCACTCCCCAATTCTGTGATTCTTATGAAATCAAATCTAGTCCTTTTTTTTTTTCCTAAACAATAAACCAAACTGCACCCTCTCTTCCCCTCAGTGTTATAACTTTATGCCACATCTGGTTTGGCAGATATTCAAACTGCTTGTTTCCTCAATATTTAAACTGTTGATAACAACAAAAATAAAAGTGTGAAGTGGAGATTGGTAGTGGTAGTGAGGACATAGGGACTATTGTGGAAATTCATAAGCAATTTTTTAAAAACATGACAGTTCAGTGAAAAGAACAAATCCCTGAGCTTCAGCTTACCCATCTGCAATATGGGGACCATAGTAAGACGACCCTACAGCAAGGAAAAAACTACAAATAGAAGATGAACCTATATTTCTCCCAAGCCTTCTCCTTTCAAAAAATGTTATTTCAAGACATAAGGAAAAGCCAAAAGACAATGAGGGGGAAATGAAAAATCCCATTGCTCATCTGCACTTGGCCATGTGAGATCAAAAATGCTACCCCTCCAGGTGGTTACCATTGATAAGACACAAATAAACAGTAGCCCTTCCCTGCCTTGTCTGAGCCCATCCTCCAGAAGCACCCAGCTGCCAACTTTCTTTGCAATATGGGAAATGAAGTATTTGGTAATAAGTTGTGTAAAAAGAATTGCGTAAACATAAGCAGGGGAGAGAGAAAACACACACACACACACACACACACACACACACACACCAGTTCAGCATGCACTCATCCCCCAGCTGTGTCTGTCATTCTCTTTTCAGTCAGTCAGAGACTCTGTTCAGCTGGAGCCTTGGCTCCTTATAGAGTAGGGTCCTCCACGCTGGCCTTGAATTCAATCTGACAAACATTTATAGGCACAGCTATGGACTGTGCTGGACAAGATACCCCCAATGATTACCAGCAAACAAAATGTTGCTTCTAATAAACACTGGTGGCTTGTATAGAAATGTTTCTCATGTTACAAATGTTATATAGGTCTCTGACACCCCAGTTCTCATGTCTGATTGGGTACTGAGGAATCGTTACAATGAGGAAGTAAGCCATGAACACAAATCACTATAAAATAAATTAGAAGGTAGACTTAGAAATCCCCCAGAAGGTGCTATGAGAAAGTCAAAGAGAAGGCCATCCCTTAAGCTACAATAAAATAGCATCTTAGACACTGATAACAGGGAGAGCACTTTACAAATCTCAAAACGTTTTACAAATGCTGACATTTAATAATGACAAATAATGGTAACAATGATGACAGTAAGACTTAATAAAAGGTTTTTTTTCATGTTTTAAATCCCTAAAGAAAAAAGTTTCACAAGCAGAGATGGAGCAGAAGACAAATCAACCCAGGAATTGGCAAAGAAAAACATTGGGGTGGGCCAGACTGAGTAGAGAATGAGATCAAGGAAGCTGTGAATAGATTAGAAAGTAGAGTATAAGAAAGGGGTAAGGATAGAGATTGAAGCCTTAAGTGACAGGCCAAAGGGAAGTACTTATAGAGAAGGATCAGGACAGACTTTTGCTTTAGGGCAATTCTCTAACAGAGTGTAAGGGGGAGAAAGTTGAGGCAGGGAGACCAGTTTTATTCCAATAATTCAGGTTAAGGAGTGAAGAGAGCCTAATATAGAGTAGTCGAAAGTGGTAGTAGGGGAATGGGGAAGAGGAAGAGAGAACTGACAAAAGTTGGCAATTGACTCCAGGGAGAAAGGGAAAACCAGGAAAGTCAATGAGGACTGAGGTTTCATTACTGGGAAGATGGGGCACCATCAGTAGAAACAAAAATAGAAACCCTAAAAGGTTTAGGATGTTGAGGAATTTTAGGTGACAGTGAGGGGGAGAATCATGAACTCCGTTTTGCACATGTGAGTTTAAGATATTAAGATATGGAGCGAATGATCAAGATCCAGAGAAATCAATTTTGTAACTTCTGGTCAGAAGTATATGAATGACTTAGGGGCAAAATAGTACCGTAACAGTGATGATAGTGGGATCTAAAAACATATAAAATATATTTAACTATAGTGATGAGACAAGAACCCAGCAACAGAAAGGGGCATCAATTAGGTGGTAATAATCCTGAAGGCGGGATGACATTCTGTACATCTTTATAACTATGCCTAGCACAGTACCTTGTATGTGAATGGTGTTCACTAAATTGCTAAATTAAACTTGAACTAAAATTTATGATAATTTTGCAAATGTTCAAGAATCCTGAAATATCAAAGAACAATTAAATTATAGAATCATGAGACTTATGGTCTCTTTCATCTCCCAAATCCAATCTGTTGCCAAGGCCTATGGATTTCACCTTTGTGGCATCTGTTGAATATGCCCCCTCTTCGCCTCTGATACTGCCATCAGTCTGGTCCAGATCTTCATTGCCTCACTGCTGGTGCTATTACACTATTTAGCTGCTGGTGGCTCTGCCTGCCTCAAGTCTCTCCCTACTCCAATCCATCCTCCATTTAGCCACCAAAGTGATTCTCCTAAAGCTCAGGTCACATCACCTCTTTCCTTACTTAACACTTTATTAATACAATTCACTACCTCCCAAATCAGGATAACTAGAATTTTCAGGAAAGTCTTCAATTATATTAAGACAAAACTGAACTTTTAACTTCTCTCTCCTCCTAGCCCTTTAACCCAAGTCTTATTTTCTGAGGAAAAGTAAAACAAAGTGGCTTTTTCTATTCTATCAGCCCTCTAGATATGTGAAGAGAGTGATCATGGCAGTCCACCTTCAAGACCCTACTCAAACATCACATCCTTGGGGAACCAATCTTCCTGCCAGACAGATGTGTCCTTTCTCATAGAATCTCAGAACTGCAAGGGTCTTAAAAGAGTATCTAAGGAAGCGTGGTATGACAGTGGAAAAAGTCTAATGACAAATCCTTCTCTGCTTTTTTACAAGCTGTGTGAGTCCAGATAAGACACAACTTCTCCAGGACTCAATATTTGATGACTCTCAGGTCCATTTGGGTCTCTGTCTACAATCCTATGATCAGAACGAGAATCTTTTTTTTGTTATCAGTTACAAAAGAATGATGCAACTTCCACTTGAAAAGCTCCAAGTAAATAAGCATTTATTAAGTGCTGATTGTGTACCATCTACTATGCTAAGCACTGGGAACACAAAGACAAAAGCAGTCCCTCCCCTCAAGGAGCTCATAATTTAATCTAATAAACATGCTAACAACTAACTCATTACATTCTGTTGTAATGTTTCCCTTTGGCACAATTCTGATTATTAATTTTTCCTTCAACTGAGCCAAAAATCTGCTTATCTATGACTTCCACACATTACTCCTAATAACAGGACAAACCTAATCCCTCTTCTCCATGACACAGCACTCCAAATACATACTCCTCCCCCTACTCCATTGTCTTTTCTATAAGCTGAACATCCCCAGTTTTTTTGACCTCTGATACCATGTTTGATTTCAAGTCCCACCATTCTCTGGCCACCATTCTCTGGACATATTCCAGCTCACCATAATATAAAAGATATGATTTGACTAGGGCAGTGGATATGTGAACCACACATTTCTGTTAGGGAAGAATTAATTATCATGTCATCCCGCTGACTCATAGCAAGCTTGTGGTTCCCTAAGACTCCAAGCTTTTTAAAAAATGAACTGAAGTCACACATGTCCATCCCCAAAAAAGATTAGGGGAATTTCCCTGAGAATCACAGTGTCTATTAGTAAATAGGGAAATTAGGTTAATGTTGAAGGCCCTGCAAACTTTGAAGCTCTCTCTCAAAATATAGTTCTACCCAGATTCAAAAAAGAATTCTCCCAATATAGGTGGCCAACTGGCCACCTTAAAGACCTTTAATAAGAAGAGACCCATTGCACTAATTTCCACTCTTCATTACACTAATTTGTGGTTTTCCTGTCCTGTTTTACTCTCTGTGACACCAGTTAAGGTTTTCTTGGCAAAGTGTAGTAGGGCAGTTTGCCATGTTCTTCTCCAGCTCATTTTACGGATGAGGAACCTGAAGTAATCAGGGTAAGGACTTGTCCAGAATCACACAGCTAGTGCCTAAGGGCACATTTGAACTCAAGATCCTTGACTCCAGGGTTAGTGCTTTATTCACTTTGCCACTTAGCTGCCCCATTATTCTACTTATGGGTAACTAAGGGGCAAAACTGTCATAAAATTGTTTCTAGATATCAAAACTAAATTTGCCTTTTGGTAACTTCTCATTTCTTCCTATTCTTCCCTCTAAACAGAAAGCTAATATTTCTTCCATAAAACAACCCCTGAAATACTTGAAGGCACTCATCCTATCCTTGAAAGGTCTTCTCCAGTTTCAAATGACTTTCCTATGACACAGACTTTAGTATCTTGGTTGCTAAGGTTGCTCTGGACCCTCTCAAGTTTATCAGTGTTTCTCCTAAACTGTGTGTATTCTAGAACACAATATTCCAGTTGTGACCTAACCAGATTAGAGTATAGCTTCCTAGAAGCTACTCTCTCTTAATGCAACCTGACCTCATATTTCTTGTTTTGCTTTTCTTTTTTTCCCTGGCTGCCATATTGAATCATTGACTCATATTGAACTTGAAAACCTACAATCTCCCAGATCTTTCTCAAGCAAACTGCTACCTGAGCAAGCCCCACCCATTTTGTATTTTTGCATTTTTTAAAATAACTAAGAACAAAACTGTGTTTATTGAATTAAATTTCATCTTATTAGTTACGCCAATTATTTCAGTAGAGATTATTTTCCTTCTATCAACTGCCATGAATTGTGAAAGGGGCAACATGTAAGTAGATTCCTGTATTCAAGAATAACCTACATTGGTGATAGTACAATTGAATAAGGACATCAGTTTACACAAAGACCACAATAAAGTAAATTAAAACATTGAAAGACATCAGACTTTAGTCATGACTTCATTAGACATACCTCTCTCTCATCAGAGACAGTGGGTTATGGATGTAGAGTGAGGCATATATTGTCAGATATGACACATACTGATTTGTTCTGCTTAAATGTACTTCATTATGAGAGATCTAATTTGTATGTGAGGGAGTGAATGTATGTGTGTATGGTTGAGGAGAGATTGCAACAATACTTTTCTAAAACAAAAAAGAAAACCTTAGATTTGAATCTTGCTTCCAAAACTTAACTAGCTGTTTAACACTAGACAAGGCACTTACTCTTTCCAAAGCCCCACTTTCCTCTTATGTAAAACAGGGATCACTACAGCCCTTGCCTCAGAAATGAAGTAAGATGAAAATGAGACAGATATATGTCAAGTGCTATATGTTGGCTGCTTTTATTATCTCTTTATAACCTTTATGATACTATCTTATATTGTCATTAAGACTATAAAGGTTATGAGAGTAGGACTGTCTTATTTAACTTTGTATACACTAACCCAGAATCCTACCAATTCATTAAGATCCCACTTTTTCCACAGAATGAACTCCCTGACCTGCCAATATTATAATTGCCCATGTGATGTTCCCAAGTTTATCATTTTTTAGTTGTTTGTTGGGTTTTTTAAAAGCAATTTATGGCACCTCATCATAGCTATTCCGGGTCTTCTGGAAGCTCTTATAATATGATTATTTCAACCTTCCTCCCCGATTTGGGAAGCAATCTGAAAGAGAATAGATCTAGATTTTCTGATATTGCAATTTATACCAGACCAATTGATAGTAACTGTCCATATGAGAGACTCGATAAAGCTTCAAATTGTTTGACAAGGTTAGGCAAAAGAAGCAGCCGATTTTATTAGGAAGAGAACTATACACTCTTAGTAGTAGATATTTGACATTATCATAATAAATTAAAAATGGGACACTGACCTAAATACAAGTGGTTATACCTCAATTTTTTTTAAATTGAGGGGCAGCTAGGTGGTGCAGTGGATAGAGCACCATCCCTGAAGTCAGGAGGACCTGAGTTCAAATCTGGCCTCAGACACTTAACACTTCCTAGTTGTGTGACCCTGGGCAAGTCACTTAATCCCAAATGCCTCAGTAATAAATAAATGTTAAATATCCAAATTATATATGAAATTAACACAAATATATGACCAAGAGCCATTTCCCACTGAGCAAACTCAAAAGTTTCAAGTTGCTCCTTTTGTAGTAGCGAAAAACTAGAAGTTGAGGCATGTCCAACAACTGGGGAATGGCTGAATGAGGTACAATAGATAACTGTGATGGAATACTAATATGCTATATGAAGCAACAACCAGGATGGTTTCCAAAAAACCTGAGAAGACTTATATAAACTGATTAAAAAGTGAAGTGAATAGAATCAGAAAGACATTGTTCACAGAAACAGCTATATTTAAAGGATGATCAGCTTATGAAAGATTTAGCTACTCTGATCCAGACAATGATCCAAGACAATTCCAAAGGATTCATGAAGAAAAATGCTCTCTACCTCCATAGAAAGAAATGTTCAACTCTGAATGCAGATTGAAACATACTTTTCCCATTTTCTTTTGCAAAATAGCAAATATGGGAATATATTTTGCATGACTTCACTTGTATAATAGAAATAAGACAAAGGAATATTTGATGAAGTTTACAGTGAAGAAAGCAGAAACATTAAACAACATATTAAATGAAAATATATAAAAAATTAAAACAATACTGTAATGATTGACTCCAACCAGAAGAAAATTTGGAAAATATATCTCTTTTCTACCACAGCAGTACAAAGTTACGGGTATGAAAATCTGCATATGTACGTGTACAACATCAGAATGTAAATTGCTTTTACAATCTCTTTTTTCGATCTTTATTAGAAGGAATGGTTCTCTGGGTAGGGGAGGGAGAAGGATAGTTTCGGAAATGAATTTGATTGAACAACAAACAGCATTGATAAAAATACAACAACTTAATATCTACTAAGTTCTAGGCACTGTTAAAAAAAAAAAAAAAAAGTCCCTACCCTCAAGGAGTTCACATTCTAATGGAAGAAACTATATGCAAACAATTATAACAAGATACAGTGTAACCTGGAGGAAATCTCAAAAGAAAGTCACTGGTGTTGATGGTAACTAGCAAAGGCTATTAGAATTTTAGTTGAGTCTTGAAGAAAACTAGGGAAGTCTGAAGGCAGGAATGAGGAAAGAATTCCTGGTATGTGAGAGTGAAATGAAAAGGTATGAAGTTAGAAAATGGAGCGTCCGGTGCAAGAAACATTCAGGTTGAGAAAGGAAAGAATTAGCCAGATTGTGAAGAGCTTCAAAAGGCAAAGAAAAGATTTTTTATTTGATCCTAGGAGTAACAGATATCCATTGAAGTTTAGTGAGGGAGAGAGGGAAGGAGATGATCAAACCTATAATTTGGAAGAAAGTAAAGGAGGAGGAGACAAGAGGGCCCAGAACAGCCTAAAGAAACATCCAAATGGACATGATCTAAAAGCTTCAGCAATTAGACTGAAAAGACCATGACTTCTGGGCACACTGCATTGTGAATGTAATTTCTTAACATTCTAAGAGACTATAAGATCCTTTCTTATCTCACCCTTGTATAGTGGCTCCCTTATAGAACTCTGCGTACAGTAGGTGCTCAATCATGTTTATATCCGGGAAACAGCATTCAAGGACCTAATGAAGGGGATGTCCACCCTCAACAACCACCTGTTCCCATCTAGGAGACAGGAAAATCATGGAGAAGGCGGCAAATTAACAGCATTAAAGGTTGCAGAGATCAAGGAGGAGAAAAATTAAGAAAAGGCTATTTGTCGATGAAGATTTTGATAACTTTAGATAAACTGTTAGAAACCAAACTGCAGAGTTTAAAAATAAGAGGAGAGGAAAAAGAGATTGGGGGAAAAAAATATTCTTGAGTCAATTAGATCAAGCCAGAATAAGGATGGTGGGCTACTGAAGTCAGGAGATCTAGATTACTGTCCTAGGTCTACCACTAACTAGCTTTGTAGTAGTACAAGTCAATTTTCCGCTCTCTCATCTTAAATAATCATCATCATGATGCTTGTGCTAATCTTGATGAAAAGGGAGATATAATCATCCATCTTGATTCTTGAAAAGGTTCACTTCATATGGTTTAAACATAATTTCTATCTTACTCCTCTTTTGGAGGGACATCAATGGCTATGACAGAGAATCAGAACATTGGAACTATCTCAATTCTGCCACTGACGATATGACTCTTCTCTTTCCCTCTCTCCCTCTCCTTCCAACGCTTTCTCTCCCCTCCCCCTTTCATCTACATCTCAGGTTATCAGTTCTTTCTGGAGATTATAACATTTTTCTTCAGAGATCCCTTGGAATTGTCCTGGATCACTACAGCTGTCCTTCACAGTTGATATGATAGCCTTCTCAGTAACTGAAAACAGCTATTATGCTCCCCAGCCCCCAGCCCCAGATCTTCCCTTCTCTCGTTTCTTCTTTGATCTTGGGAAGTGGTAGGGAGTCACTAGGGTTTATGGAGTAAGTCAATGGCATGGTAGCACCTGAGCTTCAAGAAAATTAGTGACAGCTAGGCGGATGGTGGACTGAAGTCAGTGAATTGAACTTCAGTGGGGAGGCAATGCCGTTACTGATGATTCCTAAACAACTGGGAAAATGGCATGAGACAGAAGGCCTTGCCTTTCTCCAGAGCCAGTAATGAAGACCTGGCTGATGTAAGGGCAGAAAGACACAATCTCTTTCTAAGCATTTAAAGTGGCTACAGTGAGACAAGTAACTTGACCTCTAAGATAAGGTGCTGGAGTCAAACACTTTGTGTCCCTGGACAATTCCCTTTAACCTCGAGGAGAAAGCTTCCCACATCAGTAAAAGAGAGCTAATAAGGGGCACCTACTCTCAGGGCTTAGGAAAATCAGATAAGATAACGCAGATAAGGCTTTGGAAGCATCTCCTGCCCCTGAGGGGTTAGAACCCCCCACAGGTTACAAACAAGATACCCGGGTCATTCCTGGCCCCAGGATCCAGCACACCTCCAGCCCTAGTGCCCCGACTCCTAGGGTCCCCAGCCGCAGGCAGTGGCTTCTCGCCCCGCTACTCCCCTTCATCCGAGCCCCAGGAGGGGGCGGGGAGTCAGGCGAAAGCCGGGAAAGCCCTAGCGGGATGGGGGTGGAGGGGGGATCCATACACGTCACGCTGACGCGACGCCCCGGCTCGCCGCGGCGGGCTTCGCTTGTTGACACCGTTGCCTCGGGAGACGGGAGGGGCGGGGGGAGCGGAGAGGGGGCGGGGCCCAGGCTGGAGCTCCGGGCTCTGGTCCGCAGCCGCTGCGGCCACGGCCGCCGCTGGCTTATATACTGCGGCTAAATTTAGGCTGAGCCCGGAGCTCGTCCCCATCCGGGACGCGTTTCCGCCGCCGCTGCCATTGGCCCGACCCGCCGCGCGCCGCGTTATAAGGCTCGGGCGGGCCCCGGGGCCGCCACTCACAGCCCTGTCAGCCCCAACCCAGCTCAGTCCGTCATTCTGTCCGTCAGTGAGTCCGGCTCGGCGCGCGCGCCTGTCAGTCAGTCAGTCCACCGGTGACAGGAACAGCCGGGCAGCCCCGCACACACTCTCGCTCCCTTCACTCACTTCACTCTCGCTCTCCCGCCCACAAAGTCGGGCCGTCGGTCTCCGTCTATCAGTCCGTCCGGGCGCCCGGCGGCCATGGCGCTGAGCGAGCCCATCCTGCCGTCCTTCTCCACGTTCGCCAGCCCGTGCCGGGAGCGCGGCTTCCAGGAGGTGAGTGAGCGCCCCGCGCCCCCTCCGTTCCCCACCCCGAGTACCCCCGACCCCGCTCTCACCGGTCCTCTCCGTGTCTCCCTCCCGCAGCGCTGGCCCCGCACGGAACCCGAGCCCGGCGGTGCTGACGAGGACCTCAACAGCGTGCTCGACTTCATCCTCTCCATGGGCCTGGACGGGCTGGGCCCCGAGGGTGCCGCGGCCCCCGAGGCCTCGGCCGCCTTCTACCCGCCGCCACCCCCCGGCTGCTACCCGGAGCCCCCAGCGACCGCGGCCCCGCCGCAGCAGCAGCAGCAGCCGCCCCCCTACGGGCTGGCGGCAGCGCCCGAGCCCCAGCCGGCCCCGACCCCAGCCCCGGGCGCGCTCCAGGGTCGTTTCCTGCTGGCCCCGTCCGGCTTCGGGGCCTTCGCCGACGGCATCAAGGCTGAGCCCGAGCTGGACGGCGGCGCCTTCGCGGCCGCCCTGGGCAGACCACCGCGCTGCGTGAAGCGAGAGGGCGGCGGGGCCTGCATGTTGGGTCCCGGGCCCGGCCCCGACACGCCCCCGCTCAGCCCCGACGGCCGCAGCCCGCTCCAGGAAGCCCACCCGCGGCTGGCCGCGCCGCGCCCTTTCGGGCCCCCGGGCGCCTTCGGCCCCGCAGCCGGCGCCGCCGCCTTCCCCGGGCCACCCCCGCTGCACTATCCCGCGGGCCCCTTCGGGCTCTTTGACGAGGGCTTGGGTTTGGGGGCTGCCGCCTCAGGCCCCGCCGCCCGAGGGCTGCTCACACCCCCCTCTTCTCCGCTGGAGCTACTGGAGACCAAGCCAAAGCGCGGTCGGCGCTCGTGGCCCCGCAAGCGGACGGCCACGCACACGTGCAGCTACGCGGGCTGCGGGAAAACGTACACCAAGAGCTCACACCTCAAGGCGCACCTGCGCACGCACACAGGTGAGTTCGGTCGAGGACTGGAGCCGTGCAGGGGGCGTGTGTATGCTATCATTCCCGGGTCCCCCGACCCTCCCGCACGCGCCCCGGGGGGGGGAGGGGAGGGAACTGTTAGGGGAATGTTGCGGAGCAGGGAGGACTGGACCTGTCTTAGGCATAGAATGAATAAGTCCCCCCGGGGGAGGGGCTCCCTGGTATGGAAGAGTGGGGAGAGGAGGGCTTCGCAGGAGGCAGGGACGCTGTCGTTGGAACCGTGGTCCTGAAAGGCTCGGGAGAGACGGTGGCGGCCCGGGAGGGGCGTGGGTGATGGCGTTATTTACCTCGCCTCGCCATCTCTAAAAGCAATTCGTGTCTGGGGCGACGAAGGGAGAGGGGAACTTGGTGCAAAGCGTAGATGGGGAAGTTGTGGAGGGGAAACGAGCAGTTAAGGTTAGGAGTGTGTGGCTGGGGGTGCCCGAGGTAGCCCCCGGTATCTGTGATGCTCTAAACGCCTCCGTCCGATCTCTCGGCAGGTGAGAAACCCTATCACTGTAATTGGGACGGCTGCGGTTGGAAGTTTGCCCGGTCAGATGAGCTCACCCGGCACTACAGAAAACACACGGGACACCGGCCCTTCCAGTGTCACCTGTGCGACAGAGCCTTTTCCCGCTCAGACCACCTGGCCCTGCACATGAAGAGGCATATGTAACTGGGCTCCAGCCCCGGCAAGCCTGTAGCTGGCACTACAAGCTGAGCCTTGAGCCAGAGACCTCTCCGAACTCCTTTCTCCCAGAATGTGACTGGTATTTATTGGGCTTTTGTGAAAGGCTAGAGTCCAGCAGGACTGTACTTGTACATAGGGCATTTCCCCTAACTGGACCCTGACCACAGCCATACAAAGAGGTTTGTGCATTGGAACTCCTGACGCTGACCCCAGTGGGACTGAGTACCTGTTCAATCAGACAGTTTTGTGGCCAATCTCGACTAAAAGGCATGGTTTGAGAAGATTCCCTACTTCTTGACGAATTTTGTATTCAAAATGGTGCAATAGTATTCTTAATTCTCAACCATGGTCTACACTAGTGCAGGGCTTGATGCCTTGTAAGAAACATAGCCTTAACTTTACTGCCTAAAATGTTGAATAATGTAAATATTTGGCGAATATTGTAATAATGTAAATATAAGGACAAATGGGCATTTTTGCCTGTTTCTGTTTTATATGAAAATGATTTCTCAGTTTTTAAAAAAAAATAAAAACAAATGTTTTGCATCTTTTAAAGAATGTTTCCATGCATACCTAGAGTTGGCTTTTTGAATACTGGCAGTTTGGGTACACTTCTGCTTCTCCGGGTGAGTTGGTACCAGCCTCTCACTGAATGTGGAATGAAGGAGGTAGGAGGGATGGGATTAGTAACAAAAAAAAAAAAAAAAAAAAAAAAAAAAAACCTAAAGGAGGTGGTAAAAAACCGGCAAGATTTACTACCTTTTTAGAAATGGTGTTTTAGTTATTCAGTTTGGGTTGGGCTTGTACAGGGCTATTTTCATAGTCTCAATGTTTTCCAGCTGTGGTGACTGTGTGCCAGCAAGCAATGTGGGTTTTTCCTATAAATTTAAACACTGTATTTCTGTAACCAGGGAGGCTTATTTTAAGGCTGTCTCATACATCAATTACCTTCTTTTCCCAAGGGCTTAGAAGAAAGTGGTGACCCAGCTGACACGAAACCCTCAAAACCATTGGTCTTAAAAAAAGGACTACTTCAACTACCCTGTATTATTTTGGTAGCTTCTAAGTTATCCTCCAAGCTTTTCAGTTAAGAAGTGATTCAGTCCTTAGGGATTTTCTGTTCCAATATTTCAGTTTCTTCCTTGCCATATGAATTTTTACATGTCCCAGAGTCCATGTTTTAAAGAAGGAAGGTACTGTAAAAACCCTCTTTATAGAATTGTTTATCTTAAAATCAATGAGTATAACTGACACTTCTGATATCCCATAATTGATAAATGTATTTATTCTTCATGCATTATTACCTCTTCATCTTCACAACAACTGAGAAGATAAACAAGAATCATCCCCAATTTTTAAATGAAGGCTTGATAAAGGAAAGAGACTTGCTCAAAATCACAAAGTAAAGGTCTGCCTAAAGTCTGAACCCAGAACTCCAAAAGTCCAAGGCTCTTTCCCTATTAAGCTGCCTTCCACTGATAAAGATCAAACCAGGATTCTTCACACTGATTGGGCTTAATACATATACTATCTTGTGAACATAGAAACATAAGCACTGTTAAATACAACTTGACATTACTGTCTGGGTGTACTTTTGGGGATCTGTTTTAATATCCAATATTGTGGAAGGGCTGTCTCTAGTCCTTTCATCTGGCTTAGAAAGATTAAATGTCTTGGCCAAGGTCACCTGTACAGTAAAGAGCAGATCCCCCATTACAGCCCAGATCCTTTGACTCAATCGGTCTTTTTCTACTACAAGCTGCCTTTAGAAATGGGTACCCTCTCCATATTCCACTGGTGTTAGACTTCTACTAAAAGACTTCTACTCAGATCTCAAGCATCCTAAATCTAAGCTAAATGCACTAAACATCACTAAATTACCCCACCTCTGCAACTTTTTTTGAGGTGTCACCTCTGTCCAGATTGCCTTGGTACCATGATCACTGATACAGAAGAACATTTTATTCTTGAGGTTTTGCATACTTCAAAGTGCTAATTCAACACATCTTTATTTAAAAAAAAAGAAAAAAAAAAAAAAAAAACCCTGGAAACCTTAGTTCCTAGCAATTGCACAATTTGTTTCCAGAAAGTGAAAATCGCACAGCATATTTTAAAATAATCATACATCGTGTTGCAATAGTTCTAAGGATTTCCTCCCTTCCCTTGTCCTCTAGATAAAACCTGTGAAGGCAGATGAGTATGTTAAGTAATCTTCAGAAAGCAGAAATTGAAAATTAACATTTGATTCAACTTTCTAGATCAACATTCCACCAACTTCCTCTTCTTAGGGTTTTTGTTTTTCTTTAAAAAAAAATCTCTCTACTCTTGTTACTTCTTTTGCAAATATGTTTTCAGAATGTGACCCCTTAGATGTAAAAATTCTTGTCCTGCACTGGCACTCGAACATGATGAAATTGGGTTTTTCTTTCATCAGTCCTGGCTCATTTACTGTTGTCTCTGTAATGTCATCCTAGCACCAAAGAGAGAGCACACCCCAGAGCAGTGAACCTGGGGGGAGGGGGTGTCAGAAAATCTAGGTTCTACATCCAGTTCTGCTACTAGCTGACAAATCTTAGCTTATTTCTCTCAGTTTCCTCATTTATAAAATGAGTTTAGACCAAATAATTTTTAGTCTCGCCCAACTTTGACATTTGACGGTTTAACATCCTTTCCATCTTTAACTTTCTGTGCTGTAATAAGCCACATGTTTATTCATTGACAACTGTGTCATGGACACTGTACTGTGGACTAGGGAAAATAGAAAGTCCCTGCCTTTGGGGAACTTACAGTCTAGTCGAGACATAACACACCAACACAAATGGTTAGGAGACACACTACACACATGTAAGCTTGGAAGGCAGAATCTACAACATATCATGGAAAAATTACAGATTCTAGAGTCCAAGGACCTGGCTTCAAATGTCATTTCTGACTTTAACTATCAATGTGATCTTGAGCAAATCATTTAACCATAAGTCTCAGTTTCCTCATCTGTTAAATTGGGTACGGAAGAATTCTTTAATTAGACTACCACATCTCAAGACCCTGTAATTTTTGTCTTTGTACCCTCAGTGCCTTGAATATAGAAGAGTCTTAATAAATGCTTATGAAATTGTATTTAACTACATTATGGAGCTGCAAAACTCTATCAGACCTGAGGGGGGATGTCATTACTAGCAAGGGAATCATAGGCAGCTTCCTGGTAAGAAGGTGGTATTGTAGTTACACCTTAAAGGATGAGCAAAAACACAATTGCTCATATTAAATGTTTCATAAATATCCTCTTATTTGTTCCTCACAACAGCCTTAAGACCTAGATGTTACTGTCTCCATTTTACAGATAAGTAAACTGAGCCTGAGAGCAGCTGGCCCACACAACTAGTATGGTTGATTTTTAGTCATGACCCCATTTGGGATTTTTTTCGCAAAGATACTAGAGTGATTTTTGGCCATTTCCTCCTCCAACACAGGTAGTAGGCAGGAGAGAAATCCAAAGAGGGGAGAGACAGAGTTTTCCAGAAGTAGGGATCTGCCAGAGCAAAGGCAGAAGTGTGAGATTGCAGGTCATGAACTGAGGCAGAGTTTTTCAGTTTGACTAGGGTATAGCGAATGTGGTGAAGATTGATATGAGATAAGGGTAGAAAAAATGGGGAGGTGTCAGCTCGTGGAGGACCTTGAATGCCAGCACAGGAGTCTGAAGACGACTTGGAAAATAATACAATATCACGATGTCACTGAAGATTTTGAACTCAATGGCTCCAAATGCCCAGATCTAAGCAATTCTTCCCAAGGGGTTACTGAATCATCAGATAATTCTGAGATGATTCTGGTGGCAGTAGCCGGGATGGTCTGCAGGATGGAGAGAGGAGGCAGGAAGCTACTGTAATAGCCCCCACCAGGGCTAGAGCTATGGCAGTGGGAGTGGGAGTCAAGAGGAGGGGTCAAAATCTAAGAGATGATGTCAAATGGACAGGATTTAGGTGACTGATTGGATATGAGCCATGTAAGAGGGGATGAATCAAAGATGACTACAGAATTCCAGCTCTAACCTTGTATAATTTCAATCTAAGAGTAGTTCTGTTTCCCCACATAAGTGGATTCAGGCCACAATCAAAGGAAGACGACTCAACCCTTTAGCCCAAGGCCATTTTCCTAGCTGATTTCAATTTGCACCTGCCAAGTTTTCTGGCCAACATGTTGTCTTGCTACATCTGAGTTTCATTAAATTCACATCTAAAATGGGGATGAAACTCATGTTGAGTTTCTGTTTTCTTAAGTGTCTCCAGTTGAATAGAGGAGAGAGTGTTACATAACATCACTCATATATTTTTCATCCAGAGACAAAAGGACATAATCTGGAAGGATCAGTCGTAACAGAGACGCTGCAAAATCTTTACATGCAATTATCCTCTGCTGACTCAGCTCCCTGAAACCAAACACCTGTTGACGGAAGTTTTTTTTTTTTTTTTTCCTTCCTCTCTTCTTTAGCCCTCTCCAAAATGCTGATGAAAGAGAGACATTCTCTATGCCAGGTCAGCTTCAATCGTTATTAAAACTGACTTCACTGGGCCCATCAGGGTGTTAATAAGCTTAAGCATTTTTTCTTTAGCAGAAGACAGCCAGCTACACAACCCCATTCATCTCATAATAACACCAGTTGACATTTATGTAATGATTTATGTATATGATTATCTAGTTTGAGCTTTGCCACAACCCTGTGAAGCCAGTAATTCAGGTATCATCATCCCCATTTTATAGATGGGGAGACTAAGGATCATGAAGGGCTTGTTCAAAGCTGGAAAATTTGAATCTGAATCTCAGCTATGACCCAGAGTTCTTTCTACTTCAATGGGCTTCCTTGGGGTCATGATAGTAACAGCTAGTATGTGCAGAAAGGGACTTTAAGGTTTGCAAAGCATGATACATGTCATTTCACTTGATCCTTAAAACAATACTCTGAGGCAAGTGCCCATTTTACAGATAAGGAAACTGAAGCTGAGTGAAACAACTTCCCAAGTCTATGGTAGAACTCAGTTCTCTATTTATTATACCACCTAGACACTGGGTTTCTGTGCAGATTATGCTGCAGTCCATTTTAGTCTATGAATTTACTTCCAGGGCACCTTGAATTCAACAAGTATTTATTTAATTCTCTGCATTTTCAAGGTACTTGCCTGAAACTGGGGATATTATAAGAGTGAAAAACAAGCCCTTAGCCAGCCAGAGTCAAAAGAGTGATGAGAATGCCCTGTACACTGTTTTGAAAGAAGGTTGCAAAATCAGGCTGAAGATAAGATATACCTGAAATGATGGGGAAAAGGGAGGAGGGTAAAGCAATGTAATTACCCAAGGGGAGATCAGATCTTGGTACTCTTAAGGGAAACTGGCCACAAGCCAAAATGCAATATTGAGTGCCACTGGAGACCAGTGACTAGTTCTGAGTCAATAGGACTGGGCTTCCTTTCTTGAAGGTGCTACTGCTGAAGACAGGCTGGGTCCAATAATATTGGGTTTGAGGTGGGTGGGATCATGTCATGAAATCTGAGGCTCAGGTGAGCCCATAACAACAACTAGCCTTTATGTGGCACTTGAAGGTTTGCAAAGCACAATCAGAATATTATTTCATTTGATCTTTACAACAATCTTAGGAGGGAGAAGCTATTATTATCCCTATTTTACAGATGAGGAAGCAAGCTGGGGGAAGTTTAATGACTTGCCCAGTGTTTGTTAATAAGTGTCTGGGGTTGCATTTGAACTCAGGCCTTCCTGACTGATGCTCCATCCACTTCCATGACCTATCTGCCCTTGACTTTCTATTTTCTTAGATATGAAAACAAATATTGTTCCTTAATATAGTCTAAGATGCTTCATGCTCTGTTAAAAATCATTAGAACAATAGTATCTTAAAACTGAGAGAGACTTTAGAGATAATTTGAGTCCTGGCAGTTCCACAAACAAGATGCTCCTATTCTTGGAATTTTCTCTGGCTGTCCTTCATGCCTGGAATGCTCTTCCTCTCCTCTGACTGCTTACTTTCCTGGCTTCCTTTAAATCTAAACTAAAATCCTATCTTTTACAGGAAGCTTTCCCTAGCCCTATTCAAGTGGAATGTGTTACAAAGGATCAAATGTGAAACTGTATGCAATGGACTTTACAAAAAATAAAAGTTTAACCTTTTTTGTCATGGACTCCTTTGGTGGTTAGTTTGGTGAAACCTAGGGATCTCTTCTCAGAATCATGCCTTTAAGCACATAAAATAGATTACAAAGGAAACCAATTATACCAAAATACAATAATCAAAAAAAATTTTTTAAGTTCACAGGCTTCAGGTTAAGAATTCCCTAACATGAATAGAAAGATGAGTTATCTGATGCAAACACAAAGTTAGATTACTTTTGCTCATTCTTTTTTTAGAAAGGATTTTATTATTAAATCTCCACTTGTATCTGTATATTTTGTTTGTAGTTCCTAGTTTCTATTTTTATCACATTATGGTCTATAAAGGATGCATTTGCTATTTTTGCCTTTTGTTTGCTATAATAGCTATCAATTTTATGAAACTTCCATATGGTGCTGAAATAATATATATTCTTTTGCTGTCCAATTTAGCTATGGCTTCTCTAGTAATTTGTTTAATTCCAGATTATCATTCTATCTTTTTTCTTAAGACTAATCCAAAACTGAGAAAGAAATAATTAAATCTCCTGTCACTATTGTGTTATTCCATGTCTTCTTATAGCTTAGATGTTTCCCTGATTAATTTAGATGTTAAGGAATTTGGACTATATAAGTTTATTACTGATATTGATTTGTGGTCTATGTTTTGTTTTCTTTCAGCACAGTATAGTTTCCTTCCCTTTTTATTTTTTGAATGTTTATTTTTTGCTTTGTCAGATAGCATAATTGCAACTCCTGCTTTTTTTGGATTCACATGATCCATAGTAAATTTTTTTTCAGTCCTTCAGTTTTATTTTGTGCATGTCTGTTTTTTAAATGTGATTCTTGTAAGCAAAAGAGTATAGGATTTTGTTATCTATTTAGCCAGTCTTTTTTCATTTTTTTGGATTGTTTCATCCATTCACATTTAAAGTTATGAATTAAGTTTATATTTTTCCCCATCTGACTCTAAATTGGGTTTTCTTTTTCAAAGGTGATTTTCCCCTCCTCTTCTGCTTTAAACACATTATGATGTTCCTTCGTTATTTTAATCTCCTTTTTGAAGTGCTCTTATTTTCAGTGGCTCTCTTCCTCTAATTTCTGATCTCTTCCTTTTATTTGTTACCCTTGTCCCTTTGGGGTTTTGCTTATTCTTTTTCCTTTTCTGAATTTATCTGATTATATAATTTTGCTCCCACATCCTTTTTCCCTTCAATTAAGTAAATTCCCTCTTCCTTTCCTCCCCTTTAACTAGTACTGTTCACTTGGTTTTATTTAAATTTATTTTTTGCAGCCATTTCCAAAAAGCCTTTCATTCTCTTCATTTTCCATCCTTTCTGTCAATTCTAGACTCGTATTCTCTGATTCATGACCCCATATCACTATCTAGCCTCTCTCTATCATCTCTATTCTTCATCCAATCAAAGCTTCCAAGGCATTCATTGGGTCTCCCCTTTAGGCACTTTCTGTTATTATATTGTTATATTATTATATATTGTTTATATATGTTATTATATTGTAGAGTTTTTACCCCCATGCCTCATTCTCAGAACAATGTCAATTACTGCAGAGGTCAGAGAAAGCATTGCCTTAAGGTAGAGCCCCTTCCCTCCCATGTCTCCAATTATGCAATGCACCCCCCAATTGATCTATACTCTTTTCCTGGTTACCTTTTTTCCATATTTGCCTAAAAATTTCCTGCCCGAGTTCACATTCTCCCCCTCCCTTGAGTGCCAGCTGCATCCAGGGGTATGACACTGCTTTTACATAAATTAATAATAGTTTCTCTGCATCATGTGGGGCAGCTAGGTAGTGCTAAATAGACACTTAGTAACCATGGGACTCTGGACAAATCATTTAACTCTATTTGCCTCAGTTTCCTTATCTGTAAAATGAGTCAGAGAAAAAATTGGCAAACCCCTTCCAGTATCTTTGCCAAGAAAACCCACAATGGAGTCACAAAAAGTCAGCTAGGACTAAAAATGGCTGAGCAACAATAAGTATAATATAAATATCAAAAACAGACATATTAGCAAATTCCCAAATATTTTTTTTAATAACAAGAGAAATTGAGAGGGGAAATGCAATATGCAATTCTTTCATCTTGTGTGTTTTTTTTTTTTTTACTTATTCTATTTTCTTCCATGCACAAGTCCACAATTAGTGATTTTATCTATATGAATCACTTCCTCCATCAATGTCCATTAGGGCCCTTTGTATCTTGATGGGTCTTTTCATGGACTATTGTGGCAAAACCTGGCAGCCAGGAGGATCCTCCCCTTCATTTTAGCTGGGCTAGTGCTCAGAGAATAGACAGGCTCTGTCACCAGATCTCCACTAGAACGAATTTCTGCCTGCATGAGACCTGCTGGAAATTGTGCTCCAAGGGAGAGTCTTCCAAAAATCCAGAGACCTCTCCATGGCAAGAGGAGGCACCCAGGAGGACACCAATGGAACATTTTCTTCCACAAGGGTTTTTTTTAATGGTTTAATGTGTTGTTTCTCTATTTCCTTTCCTGTGTTTTTATTTGAATGTCCAGTAAACCTAGTTTTCCAGGAAAATATTTGGAAACTTTGAACCTGGATTTGAAAATTCAGGAGAGACAGGAAGGGAGCGCTACAAAGATGCCTGGGATATTTCCACAACCTGCTGTGGCTGCTGACAGCCTGTGATGTGCTTAGTGATGGGGACAATGTGTTCCCAGCTGGGACAGTTGTTAGCCTTTGATGTCCATCTTCCTACATGTTGTGAAGGCCTTTCAGGGTGATTGATGGCTGGATAGGGGCAGCTAGGTGGCACTATAGTGCACAGATGGGAACCTGGGAACCTGAGAATCTGGGAACCTGGGTACCAAATCCAGCCTCTGCTCTTACTAGTGGGATGGCCCTGGACAAGTCACTTAACCTTCTTTGCCTCAGTACCTCATCTGTAAAATGAACTGAAGAAGGAAATGGCAAACCATTTCCAGGATGAAAAACGACTGAACGATAACATAACTGGACAGGTCTCCTCTTTACATGAATTGAATTCTGTGCGACCCTATTTGCAGTTTTCTTGGCAAAGAATATCTTCTACTTCCACCCAATAGAAGGTTAGCTGATGGCAAAAGCTGAGAAAGTTGAAAGCCCCAAATCTCCTGGAGCTACAATCCTGGTTTTAAACAGTAGGGATTTTTAACTTGCAGCCCAGGAACTTCTGTTCTTCTGGGTTTGTTTTTGTTTTTTAATTTTTGATAACTATATTCCAATATAATTTTTTTTCCTAACAGCCCCATGTATTATAATACTGAGATGTCCACAGGTTTCACTAGGTTGCTATCAGGATCCCTGACTCAAGAACCCCTGCTTAAATGCTCCAAGGAAGGAAGTGGATAGACTGGTACCAGCTCAGGAGTCAGGAGGACTAAATTCAAATCCAGCCTCCAACATTTGACACTAACAGTAGGACCTTGAGGGAGTGACTTAATCCTGATTGCCTAGCAAAAATAAAATAAAGTAAATGCTTCCAGGGGCCTCAAGTTTCTCTCTAGCAAAATCGATTCTCAAAGAAGGATTCGAAACTCAGTCTCAAAGTTTAAATGGCCAATCACAATTTTAACTTTTTAATCTACCTATTTAAAAAAAAATACTATTGGTAATGGTGTCTTAGAAGAACCATAATAATGTATAAGGAACATTTTTATGTCAGACAGAATTTATATGTTCCATGGGGACAGGGAATAATCCAGAAGGAGTCATAGCTTAATGGGGATCAAAGCTTCAATTTACAGCACCCCAGAAATGGAAGGGACATCAAGACACCTCCTCTTTCCCCATCACAAGTGGTCCTCTAAACTTTGCTTAAGAGTTTCAGTAACAGATGGACAACTCTGATTGCTTGTAAGTTTTTCCTTATTCTAAATTGCATTTGGTCTTCCTCTAGCTTCTTACCCATTGGGCCTAGTGCCCTCTCTGGGCCAAGCAGAACCAGTCTAGTTCAATTTAATTCAAACACTTATTAAACATCTATGTGAAAACACACTGTATGCAACCCGGAAATCTAATAACTCTTCAACACAAAAGCTTCTCTAATAATCGAAAATACCTATCATGCTACTCTTGCCCTCCACCCTAATGCCTTCTCATCTAGGCTTAAATATATCCAGTTCATTCAACCTTTTTTTGCATAGCATACTTCCACTAACCTGAAAATTCTCACTTCTGATTTTCCCTTCCAAAAATCTTGCATTCAGTATTGAACGTGGTGTTCTAGATGGATTATGAAGGGGCAGAGTAGAACCAAATGATTACATGATTCCCTCAATCTAGACTCTTTACATATGAAAAATGGCTAGCATTTCTATAGTGCTTTATGGCTTAGGAAGGACTATATATACACATAAAGTTAGTTATATATGCATACACATACACATACATACATGTATATTTGTATATGTACAAACAAGGTCTTATATATGTGTGAATATAAAAATATGTATATATATGTATATTGTGTACTATATACATGTGATTTATTTCATCTTCAAAACAACCCTTGGGGGAGGTGCTATTATTACGTTCATTTCAATGATAAGGAAAGTGAGAGAAGTAGAGATTAAATGATTTGCCTGGATCAGTTCTCTCTGCTCTGTACCACCTACATTTTGTCTATACAGCTTACTATCTTATTAGCTTTTCAGCTAATGTAGTATATAATGATGACTCATATTGAGGTCAAAGTCCACTAAAACCCAGTCTTTTTCACAAGAACTGCTATCTAGCCACAACTTTCCTGTTTGTTTTTGGGGTTTCTTTTTTTTTTCCAACAAAAGTGCAAGATTTTATTTTACTTCAGTATCATTTAAAGTTTATAAATTGTCGTATATAATTCTTTCATTTGATCTTCACAACAATCCTAGGATATAGTATTATCCCCTTCTTAGAAATGAGAAAACTGAGGCAGAGAGGGCAAGGCACTTGCCTAAGTCATGCAGCTTATGAAGTGTTTGGGGCCAAATATGACTCCAAGTTCAGTGCTCTTTCCATTGGGCTGCCCAATTGCCTTTATCCCATTTTATCCTCATATATCCCATTTAAATTTCATTGTGCTTAGGTCCACTGGTAAAAATTTTTCTTTCCTTAAAATCACACAGTGGACTCCAGCAAAATGCTCATTAATTGGGACATTTGTCTTACACTTTGATTCAAAAAATTCAAACAATGGATTGGAAAAGTCATGGCTAGAAGAAGGTTGTTGTAAAAGAGACTGGAGCAGAGTGGAGTTGTCTGCAGCCTACACTCATGCTGAAGGGGTGGAAAGGCTTAGCTTTAGATTCTGGCCCACAAGCCAGTGGCCATGCCTTTTCAACCTCTGGTCCTCTCAGCTGTCTGATAGAAACAAAAAGGGTGGGGTTGGGGAAACAAGTCATATGAACCATTCAAAGAATGTCAAAGGTGAATGGAATTTTAGAGATTGTTTCATCCAGCCTCCTCCAATAGATAGGGAAGCCAGATTGGAAGAGATTAAGAAATTTGCTCAAGGTCATATGGTGAGTTTAAAAAAAAAAAAAAAAAAAAGGCCAGAACTACATAACCTAAGAGTCCCAATTCCTCATCAAGTGCTCTTTCTACTACACTCTTTTTTGTCCACTGAGCACCCAAATCATCCCTACAAATCTTCTGATTTTGCTAACAACTATCCATATAATAAAATATGCAGATTTTCACTTCAATCTATCATGTCTGTCTATTCCCTACAATTTTGTTTGGGGGGAATTTGCTAGTGGCCACCCCAATTTAAGATAATATAGAGTGGAGCAATGCTTCTCTGGACTTTGGTTGTGGTTCATATGAAGACTCAGAGGCACAAATCACAAAGATCTTGGTGTGGGCGCTTCCTGTTGAACTTTAGAGACCTTGTTTTGTTTTGTTTTTTTTAAATGAAATTGAGTCACTTTTGGGATAAGGGACCATTTAAGCTCCCCTCAACCAGCTTCATAACTGTGCTTGTGATGCTAACTCTTGTTCTGACACTAATCAACCCACAAAATTTATTAGATATTATGTCAAGTGCTGGGTCATTAAAAACCCTAAAAACACAATCCCTGCTCCCAAGAAGCTTACATTCTATTATTGCTCTATAAGAACGACCAGCAGGATCATTTCAGAGAGGTCTGGAGAGACTGACATGAACTGATGCTGAGTGAAATGAGCAGAACCAGGAGATCATTGTACACAGCAACAACAAGACTATACAATGATCAATTCTGATGAACGTGGCTCTCTTCAACAATGAGGTGATTTGGACCAGTTCCAATGATCTTGTGATGGAGAGAGCCATCTGCACCCAGAGAGAGGACTGTGGGAACTGAATATGGATCACAACATAGTATTTTCACTCTTTTTGTGGTTGTTTAATTGCACTTTGTTTTCTTTCTCATTTTTTTCTCCTTTTTGATCTGATTTTTCTTGTATTACATGATATCTGTAGAAATATGTCTAGAAGAAATGCACATGTTTAGCATACATTGGATCACTTACCATCTAGGGGAAGAAGTGGGGAGAAGGGAGGGGAAAAAATTAGAACCCAAGATTTTATAAGGGTTAATGTTGAAAATTATTATATCTGTATATATTTTGAAAATTAAAAAAAAAAAAACTTTAAAAATTAAAAAAAAAAAGAAACTTACATTCTCCTGGGGGAAACAAGTCCTCTTAGTATATGTAGAATAAATACAGGTTAGTTGAAGGGGATCAGAAATGTCTTCACATAGAAAGCAATGTCTAGGCTGTCTTGCAAGAAGTCTGGGATTCAAAGAAGCAGATGTAAGGAGGGAGAGTAGTTGAGGAAAGGGGGACAGCCAGGAAAGGAAGATGGAGTGGTATGTGTGAACAGAGAAGACAGAAAGAAAAGTAAAGTATAAGGAGGATGGAAAGATAGACAGAGGCCAGGTGCTAAAGGACTGAAAAAGTGTTTATCTTTTATCCTAGACATATTATGGGGCCACTAAAGTTGATGGAATTGGTGAGTAGCATGGACAGCAAACTATAGTAAACTAGCTCTGTGACCCCGAGTTAACTCAGGGAACTCTTATGCTTCTCTGGACCAGATTTAAACAAAGGGAACTGAACTAGATGATTGAAGATCTCATCCCAGTTCTGATCAGTTCTAAGGCCCCATCAGCACTGATGTTTCTCTGGTTTTCAGATTACAACATTCTCATCTAATTCGTGTCCCTTCTGTGTCATAGATCAAAATTCTTCATTCATAATTTATTTAGGCATATGAATGTAGTGGCATATATTATTATGATACAGAAAACAACAATTAATGATGAAAACTGAGAAGCAAGAAAAGATTTTACATGAACTGATGCAGAGTAAACTAAGCAGAGTCAAGAAAATAAGCTACACAACAACTATAGCTATAGGGAAATAGAACTAGCAATTGCCACAGAACTACTGTGTGATCCTGGGAAAGTCACTGAATTTCTGTCTGCTTCAGTTTTCCTCATCTCTAATAACAGCACATAGCCACCAGGATTATTATGAGTATTTATAAAGAGTTTCGCTATATTACAAAAAAAAATACATGAGAAGATACTTTCTGCTTCTTTGCAGGGGATCAAGGTCCCACATATATATAGCACATTTCATACACTTTGGAGTTGGGTTTTTTTGGGTTTGGGAGGGTTGGTGCTGATTTTTGCTGATTGTTTTTTTTCTTTTGTTTTAAAAAAAATGTTCTTTGTTATATGACAGGGGTCTCTGGGAGTGTGAATGGGGAGGAGGTACAGGAATAAATTTAGATGAAGTTAAAAGATACTATAAATTAATTAAAAAAAAAACTATTTAGGCTGGACCTATATTCACCAATAAAGGGAAATCCCAGTGTGGAAATTCTCTTCATCAATATGGATTAACAAATCCTTTGGTAACTGATGGTCTTAAAGAGTTGCTGGTCTTTTTTTTTTTTTTTTTGCATTACAAGATTTTTAAAATGCGTTTGCCATGAGCTCATTGTGAACCAACTTGTTAGGTAAGCTTTGAAGGTATTGTTACCCCATTTAAAAGCTGAGAAAATTAAGAAGGAATTAAAGTGACTTGTCCAGAAAAAGTTATTATTAACTGTAGCTATTAAACGTCAAGCTAGGATTCAAAGATTGAACCTGGCTCCAAATTCAGAATTCTATTCTACCCAACAATGTTACCCTCAGAACTTCACAACACCTAGTATTCTTTATCCAAATGATTTGCATTTTTCTTCCCTAATTCTGTAAGGTTTAATCTTTGTCTTCCTTCCATCTGAATTATTGTAATTTCTCATGATTGTATTCTGATTTAGTGAGAATTTTCCCCCTTCATTAGGTGTCTATTAAAAAATCTGAGCTCCATAGGAGTGGAGGAGGGGCAGCATATAGATATGAGATTATATAAAATTACACTTAAAATACAATAAATCTTTAAAAATAAACTTGTGTATCACTTTCAGATAAGATACAATTATTTAAATTAGGTTTTTAAAATACTGAAACTGAAATTGCCAGGAATAGCACTGGGTTTACAAAACAAGTTATGATAGAAAGTGAGGCAAAATTGTCAGCCTTTTGCATTGCCAACAAGAGGAACTCTGGGGGGAATTACTACCAATCACCATTTTAAGATTCTTTGAATGAAGTTTCCTTCCTCTTCCTAACTCCCAGAAAGAGCAGATTCTTCATCATCATAATAGCTAGCATTGATTTAATCTTTCAAATTTTCAAAGCTCATTAAATTAGTATTAAAAAGTATTATCTCACTTGATTCTCACAACCATCTTGGGAGGTTATTATTCTCATCTTTAGTCTCTGAGGCTAAAAGGTCCAAGGTCACACAATCAATAAGTGTCTGAGGCCAGATTTGAATCATTTGATCATTCTGACACTACATTCAAAATTGTAACTATTGGACCAACTATTCCCACCTGAAATTTATTTTGCTTGAAAAGAACAGAAAAACTAAGTTTTCTATAATGGTCTACTTGGTAGAAGTGAAACACAGTATGCCTCAAGAATAACAGAACTAGAGAGGCAAGATGGCCTTGCAGCTTAGAGGTACTTAAGAATATAAAACACAGAATACCAGACCTAGAAGGAGGAACAGAACATAGAGTACAGAATGTCAAAGGTTGGTCCTTGGAACCTAGAATGTCAGAGCTGAGAAGGGCTTTAAAAGGACAGAGAACATCAGAGCTGGGAGGGCCCTTAGAATCCAAAATGTCAGAATTAATTCTTTTTGATAGTATTTTATATTTCCAAATATATGTAAAAATAGTTTTCAATATTCATTTTTGTAAAACTTTGTTTCTAAGTTTTTCTCCCTTCCTCTCTTCTCCCTTCCCAGGACAGCAAGCAATTCTGATATAGTTTATATATGTACAATCATTTCAAACATATTTCCAAATATATTTGTCATATTGTGCAAGAAAAATCAGACCAAAATGGAAAAAAAAATGACAAGAAAAAGCAAACAAAAAAAAAAACAGTGAAAATAGAATGCTTCAATCCATATTCAGTCTCCATAGTTCTCTCTCTGGATGTGGATGGCATTTTCTATCCTTATTCTATTAGAACTGTCTTGGATTGCTGTATTTTTAAAAGAGTCAAGTCATCATAGTAGATCATCACATAATCTTGCTGTCACTGTGTGTAATGTTCTGCTCACCTCATTCAGCATTAAGTTCATATAAGTCAGTCCAGTATTTTCTGAAGTCAGCCTGCACATTATTTCTTATAAAAGAATAATTCACCATTATATTCATATATCATAACTTAGAATGTTAGAATTGAGAAGGATCTTAGAACCTAGAATGTCAGAATTGGGAAAGTCTTTAGACTATTATGTTAGAATTGAGAGGGAAAGGACTCTTAGAATATAGAATGTTAGAGTTGGGAGGGCCCTTAGAACAAAAAATGTCAGAGCTGAGAGGGTCCTTAGAACATAGTATGTCAGAATTGAGAAGGACCTTACGAATGTCAGAGCTGAGAATGCCCTTAGGATCTAGAATGTCACAAGTGGAAAAAACCTTAGAATAGTATAATATGTTAGAATATTATAAGATGTTAGGATATTCTTAGAATACAAAATCTTAAAAGTTCCTTAGAATATAGAATATCAGAATTGTAAGAAGTTTAGAAAAATAGAACAAGGAATATCAGACCTGGGCTGGGAGCTGGGGAAAAGCTTTAATATGTAGGAGCTAAAAGAATCCTTAAAATATAGAATGTCAGATCCTGAAAGGGCCTTAGAACATATTGTCTGAAAGGAGAAACAGAGCATTTTTCTTTCACAAAATGGATAAGCACAGTAATCTAGCCCACTGCGACACTTCAAAGCTTCAGGGATGGTTAAGAAAATGTTTAAAAGGTTCAGAGAAAAGAGGTAATCTTTTCTTTGCTCAAATGAGGGCTATGTGCAATACCATCAAATCCAATTTATTATTTATCTATGACATTTTTAAAAATTTTGAGTCGCTAACTCTCTCCCTATCCTACCCGTTACAAAAGCAGAAAATATAATATCAATTATATATGTAAAACATATTTCCATCTTAGGAACACTATCAAGTTTAAAATTGTGAGAAAATAATTCATTTCAGGGTAATGTGAAAATTTGGGTTTCTCAACAACTTTTAGGTCTCATTTCTATTTTCAGACATGTCACCCTCAGGGGTAGATGGCAGCTTGCGGTATAAGGGTATAGCTCACACCCATCACACCTGATGATTATCGCAAGGCACTTTGCAATGAGGGGCTGACTTGATCAAGAACAGGGGTATTTCATTATTCTCAAACTAAATGTTCATGCACTTTAAAAATCAATTTTAAAATTCCAGGCGATTGTGCTTTGAAACAGCTATTGGGAGGATATCTGGTATAGGTGGAGAATATTCGATTTAGAAACGTGACTTCCAGGCTTATCCTGATTTCTTATTAATTGTGTGACTTTAAACTCATCACAACTTTTTTGAGCCTCCATTTTCTTATCTCTGAAATGAAAATAATAACAGGGGTTATGGTGAAATTTTACATGTAAGGAGCTTTTTAAGCAAAGCTCAACATAACGTATTTGTATTCTTTATCATTATTTACATAACATTATATATTATAATATATCATATATAATATATATCATTATATATAATTTATAAAATAATATTTATGTTATAAATAAATATATTATTTATAGATAGATAGATAGATAGATAGATAGATAGATAGATAGATAGATATCCATTGGATAGAGGCCAGGGAGAATTGAATTCAAATCTGGCCTCAAATATTTAGTAGTTGTGTGACCCTGTACAACCCTGTTTGGCTCAGTTTCCTCATCTGTAAAATGAGTTAGAGAAGAAAATGGCAAACTACTTTATTATCTCTGCCAAGAGAATCTCAAAGGGAGACATGATTGAAATGACTAAACAACAGTTCCCTGGATAATGAGCTTACTTTTTTTTTTTTTTTAAGATTTATAAGGCAATTCTCCTACAACTTCTTCTTCAATTGGGCATTACAATTATCATTCCCATTTTACAGATCAGGACATTGAAGATCAGAAAAGTCAGTCAAGAAGCAATTATTATGTGCTTACTATATGCTAGGCACTTTGCTAAGTGCTGGGGAAATAAAGAGTTGAAAAATAGTCCCTGATCTCAAGGATCTCACAGTCTAATAGGCTTCTTCACAGTCTCAAAATTCAGTAAGTACCTAAGCTGAAACTCTGACCAGGAACTTTTGACATGTCTACTATTTGTTCTACCACACTCTTCTGCCTTCCTTTAAAATAAAACCTTTTACTTGTTACAAGAGATTTGTTTTTGTTTTCATGTTTGTTTTTCCCATTGTGGGAGAGGAGAAAGTTAACAAGAAAGGGGGGAAATGTTTGATAGTGAAAAAATAAAAAATTTAATTTAAAATAAAATTTATATTTTAATTTTTAAAGACAATGAAATCTCATTTACTTTAGAAAGCAAAAGAAAACAAGGTTCCTATAGGAATATGAACATGTTCCAAATCAATTGTTACAGTCCCCCCAAAAAACAATGCAAAAAGATTTGGGGACAAAGACTGATGCACCATTTACAGTGCTAATAACACTAGACAGGACAAGCATTTGATTAAATTGAATTCACAAATCACAGCATCCAGCTGAGTGCAGTGGTCACCATCACCTCTGACCTGCTGACTTCCTAAGTGGCAGGTCCTGTTGAGGCAGAAGGCAAAGAGAATACAATTCTCAGGGGATGCTTTTACGTTGTTTTACTTCCTGTTAATGGGACATGACTTTGTCAGGACAAGTCAGGCACTTGGGTTTTATTTAGAACAAAGCAATACAGGAATTCTTTTGACAGCCCTTCACACAGGAATACCCAGCTGTTTTGCAGGGTCCTTCAGTGGGTAGCATCCTCAAAGAGAAAAAAAAATCACTTAAAAGGTTTATTGCAAAGTACCAATGACCTGGCTCACACTAATTTTACTTGCTGGCAGTCTTTCCTTTTAGTTTGATATCTGCAGAACCTATTGCTGAAACCAAAAAAAAAAAAAAAAATCTTTCTGGCAGATTGGTCCCCAAAGACATGTTCCTTGAAGTAGCTACCTCTGTGTGGTCTTCCAGGCATTTTTTTCCTCTTCAGAGAGTTCCTGAACCACTTAACTTATCTTGGTATCATCAGGAAACATCTGTAATATTCAGATTAAAAATGTACTCTAACGTCATCTTACTTAACTTTCAGAGACAGTCGCTGCTGGGGAGATACAGTGGGTATCAGATTCAGTGCCTTTACCTTCCAGGTAACTTACAACAAAAAAGTTTGCCTATTTCTAAAGCAAAATGCCTAACAATCAGAGAATCAAGCACCTCCCAGTCTTAATTCTCTAATTCTGAAAAGTTTACAGTTGAAAGGAGCTTCAGATACTGCCTAGTCAATCACTACTTGAAAGCAAGAATCCTCTAGACTTTATTTGCCTACTGAGACAGCGTTGCTGGACAGCTCTCATTTTTCAGCATTTCTGTATATTGAATTGAAATCTGACTCCTATAGCTGTCTCCCTCGATTAGTACTGTTTCTCCCCTTTGTGGACTACCAGAAGCATTTAAAGCCCTCCTACTTTTCCAATCTTCCTAAACTTGACCTCTTCCTATACACTCTTATGATCCAGCAATCCTGGCTTTTTTTGCTATTCATCTGACACAACAGTCCATCTCCTCTTCACTGTCAGTCAAGGAGCATTTATTATGTGCTTGGTATATACTTGGTACAGGCACTGTGCTAAACTCTAGAGATATAAAGAAAGGGGAAAACAAATCTCAAGAAGTTCACAATCTAATGAGGGAAACACCATCAAAAAAAGTACATACAACCTGCTAAGATACACATAGGAACCATATGAATACAAAAACATCTTTCACACAAAAAAAGATGTACATAGAGAAATATTAATTGTCAAAAATAATAACAATACTACTGAAAATTATTTTATTTATTCAGTACTACACCATTCAAACTAAGAATTACTTTATAGATCTAGAAAAAGTAATAACACAATTTCTCTGGAGAAACAACAGGTCAAGAATATCAAGGGAATCAATGAAAAAAAAAAAAAAAAAAAGAAGGCCCAGAAGTACAAGATCTCAAATTATATTATAAAGCTATAATCATTAAAACAATTTTGTCCTAAATAATAGAACAGTTGATTATTGGAACAGATTAGCTTCACGATATACAGAAGTAAATAAACACAGTAACCTAGTGTTTAATTAACTCAAATAACCCAGTTATTAAGCCAAGAACTCATATTTTGACAAAAACTATTGGGAAAGTTGTCTGACAGAAACTAGCCATAAGACAAACATCTCACACTGTATACCAAGATAAGCTCAAAATGAATGCATAATTTAGACATAAAGAGTGATTATCATAAGCAAACTAGTTGAACAGGGAATTATCTCTTTGATCTATGGATAAGGAAAGAGTTCATGACCAAATAAGGGATAGATAGGTTCACTAGAGGTAAAATGGATAAATTTGATTACATAAAATCAAAATGCTTTTTTTTTTTTTTTTTTTACAAATAAAGCCAATGCATCTAAAATTAGAAGAAAAATAGGAAACTGGGGGAAGGGGAAATCTTTGTAGTAAGTTTCTCTGGTAAAGGTTTCATTTGTCAAATATTTAGGGAATTCAATCAACTTTATAAGACTAAGAACCATTCCCTAAATGAAAAGTGTTCAAAGTATATGAATATAAATAAATTAGAGGAACATGGGATGGTTTACCTCTCAGACTTGTGGAGGAGGAAGGACTTTGTGTCCAAGGGAGAACTAGAGACCATTATTGATCACAAAATAGAAAATTTTGATTACACCAAATTAAAAAGTTTCTGCACAAACAAAACTAATGCAAACAAGATTAGAAGGGAAGTAACAAATTGGGAAAACATTTTTACAGGTAAAGGTTCTGATAAAGGCCTCATCTCCAAAATATACAGAGAATTGACTTTAATTTATAAGAAATCAAGCCATTCTCCAATTGAAAAATGGTCAAAGGATATGAACAGACAATTTTCAGATGATGAAATTAAAACTCTTTACACTTATATAAAAGAGTGTTCCAAATCACTATTGATCAGAGAAATGCAAATTAAGACAACTCTGAGATATCATTACACACCTGTCAGATTGGCTAAAATGACAGGAACAAATAATGATGAATGTTGGAAGGGCTGTGGGAAAACTGGGACACTGATACATTGTTGGTGGAGTTGTGAAAGAATCCGGCCATTCTGGAGAGTAATCTGGAATTATGCCCAAAAAGTTATCAAACTGTGCATACCCTTTGACCCAGCAGTGCTACTACTGGTCTTACATCCCAAGGAAATACTAAAGAAGGGAAAGGGACCAAAATGTTTGTGGCAATCCTCTTTGTAGTGGCTAGAAACTGGAAAATGAATGGATGTCCATCAATTGGAGAATGGTAGGGTAAATTATGGTATATGAATGTTATGGAATATTATTGTTCTCTAAGAAATGACCAACAGGAGGAATACAGAGAGGCTTGGAGAGACTTACATCAACTGATGCTGAGTGAAACGAGCAGAACTAGTGGATCATTATACACTTCAACAATGATACTGTACGAGGATCTATACTGATGGAAGTGGATATCTTCAACATAGAGAAGAGCTAATCCAATTCCAATTGATCAATGATGGACAGAATCCAGAAAAGGAACACTGGGAAATTAGTGTAAACTGTGAGCTTTTTTGTTTGTTTGTTTTTCTTCCCAGATTATTTTTACCTTGCAAATACAATTCTTCCTTTGCAACAACAACAACAAAATTCGGTTCTGCACATATATATTGTACCTAGGATATACTATATTTAATATGTATGGGAATGCCTGCCACCTAGGGGAGGAGGTGGAGGGAAGGAGGGGAAAAATTCAGAACAGAAGGGAGTACCAGGGATAATGTTGTAAAAAAAAAAAAAAAAAAAAAAAAAAAAAGAAAAAAGAAAAAGAAAAAGAAAAAGAAAATTACCTATACATATGTACTGTCAAAAATGTTACAATTATAAAAATTAATTTTAAAAAAAGTATATGAACAGGCAATTTTCAGAAGAAGAAATCAAAACAATCAATAGATCTATGGGAAAATGCTCTAAGTCATTAATTAGAATAATCCAAATTAAAATAACTGTGAGGTACCATTTCATACCATCAGACTGGCTAAGACAAAAGGAAAAAGGATAAAGATAATTGCTTATACTGTGAGAAAATAGGTATACTTATGCATTTTAGATGAAATTGTCACCTAGTCTAACCACTGTAGAAAGCAATTTGGAACTATCTCCAAAAAAAATCTTTAAATATGTGCATATCATTTAACTCAGCAATATTGTTGTTAGTCTATATCCCAAAGAGATTAGAGGAAGAAAGGATCCATTTGTACAAAAATATTTATAGCAATTTTTTTTTGTGGCAGCAAAGAATTGGAAACTGAGAGGATGCCCATCTATTGGGGAATAGTTGAACAAATTGTGGTATATGACTATGATGGAATAGTATTGAGCTATAAGAAATGATGAAGGGGATGGTTTCAGAAAAACCTAGGAAGACTTATTTGAACTGATACAAACACAGTAACAGCAAAATTGTAATGTAATTGTAATTTATAAAGGGTTTTGGTTTTGCTTTTCTTGCCTTTCCAATGGGAGGAAGAGGGAGAGAATTTGGAATTTTAAAAATTAAAAAAAAATCTTTGTATTAAAAAAACAAAAAACTACAAAGAAGAACAAGAATAAAGGGATATCAATAGGATAATATGGTAGCAGGGATATGTTGATGGATGGTTTGGATTTTTTTAATATGTAAAAAAGAGTTCAAATCCGGCTTCAGACACTTACTGTGTGATTCTGGGCAAGTCACTTCACCAAGTTTCTTCATCTGTGAAATATCCTAGAGAAGAACACTCTAGCATCTTTTCCAAAAAAACCCAAATGGCGTCATGAAGGTTGGAAATGACTGAAAAATGACTGAACTAAAGCAGATGAGGAAAATGAGGCTGAGGAAGGACTTATTCAGGATCACACTGAACTGACAGGCTGAATTTGATTTCAGATCTTTCTGACTCCAAGTCCAATGCTCTGGAGACTATGTACACCTCGCTCCTTCCACAAACAACAGTCCCTCAAATATTCAGAATCATTCTGCCTACATTTCTGAATCTTCTCCTTGAATCACAGAAATAACCTTTCTCCATTATCACCTACCATTCTTATTCCCTTTAGGACATTCATATTTTCTCATCTTGTGCAACTTTTCAGTATTCAAACTGATCTAATAGATATTATCTATCTGCTACACTTGGTTCCATAGCTGGTCTTCCTGGTCATACATCATCTTTTTTAAAAATCAAATCTAGTCTTTTTTAAAACTAATAAGTTTTTGTTTTTCAAAATACATGCTAAAATAGTTTTCAGCACTCACCCCTGCAAAACTTAGTGTTTTCTCTCTCTTTCCCCTCTTCCTCTTCCCCAGACGGCAAGCAATCCATTGCAATTCTCTAAACATATTTCCACATTTATCATGCTGCACAAGAAAAATGAGATCAAAAGGGGAAAAAATGAGAAAAAAAACAAGCAAACAACAACAAAAAGGGTAAAAATACTATAGTGTACTCTACATTCAGTCTCCATAGTCTAGATGCCAATGGCATTTTCCATCCTAGGTCTATTGGAATTGCCATGAATCACCTCATTGTTGAAAAGTCCATCAAAGTTGATCATCACATCATCTTGTTATTGTTGTATACGATGTTCTCTTGGTTCTACTCCACTCAGCATCAGTTCATGTAAGTCTCTCCAGACCTTTATGAAATCATCCTGCTGGTCATTTGTTATAAAACAATAATATTCCATAACATTCACATCCCATAACTTATTCAGCCATTCTCCAAGCATTCCCTCAGTTTCCAGTCCCTTGCCACTACAAAAAGGACTGTCACAAACATTTGTGCACATCTGGATCCTCTTCTCTCTTTTATGATCTTTTTGGGATACAGGTTCAGTAGAAATACTGCTGGATCAAAGGGTATGCACAATTTGATAGCCTTTGGGCATAGTTTCAAATGGTTCTCCAGAATGGTTGGATCAGTTCACAACTCCACCAACAATGTATCAATGTCCAAATTTTCCCACTTTCCCTCTAAGATTTATCATTATCAGAAATGCAAATTAAGACAACTCTGAGATACCACTACACACCTGTCAGATTGGCTAAGATGACAGGAACAAATAATGATGAATGTTGGAGGGGCTGTGAGAAAACTGGGACACTGATGCATTGTTGGTGGAGTTGTGAAAGAATCCAACCATTCTGGAGAGCAATCTGGAATTATGCCCCAAAAGTTATTAAACTGTGCATACCCTTTGATCCAGCAGTGCTACTACTGGGCTTATATCCCAAAGAAGTACTAAAGAGGGGAAAGGGACCTGTGTGTGCCAAAATGTTTGTGGCAGCCCTTTTCATAGTGGCTAGAAACTGGAAGATGAATGGATGTCCATCAATTGGAGAATGGTTGGGTAAATTATGGTATATGAATGTTATGGAATATTATTGTTCTGTAAGAAATGACCAACAGGAGAAATACAGAGAGGCCTGGAGAGACTTACATCAACTGATGCTGAGTGAAACGAGCAGAACTAGGAGATCATTATACACTTCAACAATGACACTGTATGAGGATGTATTCTGATGGAAGTGGAAATCTTCAACATAGAGAAGAGCTAATCCAATTCCAATTGATCAATGATGGACAGAATCAGCTACATCCAGAAAAGGAACACTGGGAAATGAATGTAAACTGTTATTTTTACCTTCTGAATCCAATTCTTCCTGTGCAACAAGAAATTCGGTTCTACACACATATATTGTATCTAGAATATATTATAATATATTTAACATGTATAAGACTGCCTGCCATCTGGGGGAGGGGGTTGGGGGAGGAAGGGAAAAAATGTGAACAGAAGTAAGTGCAAGGGATAATGTAAAAAATTACCCATGCATATGTACTGTTAAAAAAAAGTTATAATTTTAAAATAAAATAAAAAACAAACAAACAAAAAACAACAACAACAAAAAAGATTTATCATTATCTTTTCCTATCATCTTAGATAGGAAAAACCTAGGAAAATCTAGGTGTGAAGTGGTATGTTAGTTGTCTTAATTAGCATTTCTCTAATCAAGTAATTTAGAGCATTTTCTCATTTGACTAGAAATGGCTTTTCATGTGAAAATTCATGTATTTTCTAGATAACAACTCTTCCTTTACTTCTAGGTGTAAATTCTCATGGGTAGTACTTTGCACCCTGCAACTTCCTATCATGTAACCCCCACTACTTTTTGAATGATCCTCAACTTGATTACGGTGTTTCCATAAACCATATTTATATTTCATCTCAAAGGTACCCTTCCAAATTTATAATTTCTTATTGTGTTACAGAACCATTGTTGCACTGCAACTAGAAGGCAAACTCTTCCAATTCTATGTTGTCATAAGATTAAAAAGCCATAAACATGTCTTTTCCTATGCCTTGATTGGACTGCATTTGGAGGATTGTGTCCAATTCTGGGCATTCCAATCGTCAGAAACAATGAAGACCAAATGGATGACATATCCAGAAGATAGGAAACGGACTTGAAACAAGGCTATGGGAGGACTAGGAACTACTAGAAAAGAGAATGGGGCATCTTGTGAGGTAGTGAGTTCCCTATAATTGTTGATTTTTGGCTGTAACACTTATTATCTTTTTCTTAATTGTATTTATCTATTTTTCTTACCACATCAGGATAGTTTTAAACAATAAGTTCTGTGATGTTTGAGTTCCAAATTTTTTCTCCTTCCTCCCTCCCTAAGACAGCAGACAATCTGACATAGGTTACACATGTACAAAAATTTTAAACATATTTCCATATTAGTCATGTTGTTTAAAAAAAATCAGAACAAAAAGGGGAAAATCATGAGAAGGAAAAAGAAAAAAAAATGAAAATAGTATGCTTCAATCCACATTCAATCTCCATAGTTCTCTCTCTGGATATGGATGGCATTTTTCCATCCACTGCCTTGGATCACCTGAGAAAACCTACATCTTGATCATCACACAATCTTGCTGTTACTGTCTACAACGTTTATCTGGTTCTGCTCACTGCACTCAATATCAGTTCATGTAAGTTTTTCCAGGCTTTTCTGAATGAAATCTACCTGCTCATCATTTCTTATACAATAATATCCTATTATATTCATATAACATTATGTATTCAGCCATTCCCCAATTAATGAGCATCCACTCAATTTCTCATTCCTTTCCAGCATAAAAAGTTGCTAAGAACATTTTTGCACATGTGAGTCATTTCCCAGTAATGCTATGTGACCTTTTTCAAAGCATCTTACATCTCTGAGCCAGTTTCCTCATCAGTGTAGTACCTGTAGAATTACCTGTAGAATCCAACTCATGTGAGAACCAAATGCAGTGATGAATTAGAACATTCTTTATAAATGTTAACATGCAATGCTATTATTATTCTATTATTATTATCTGTCTACAATGGGTCCCATTCTATATTTTCCAAGGAAAACTTAAGCTCCTTGTTTGAAGGCAAAAATTTTATTGCGGGATCTTTAAACTGAATTGAATTGAGGAAAAGTCAGAATTATTCATGTCAAGGATGTTGTGAAGGCCATACTTGTTTCTAGTAACTAAAATGAATATTCTCAGATTCACAGAATTTTATAGTTAGGATTTTGTGATTCTAAGAACCTCTCCTTCCAAATCCTTTTCCTTCTGGGATTGAAGATAATGATGGAAATAGCTAGTACTTGCAAAGCAGTTTTAAAGTTTGTAAAGCTCTTAACAAGTATTAACTCTAGTATAATTAATTATGCTTCTCATTAGAATCCGGAAAGGTGGATGCTATTATTATTATTCCCATTTTAAGATAAGAAAACTGAGACAGAGTAAATGACCAGACCTGGGTTACATAACCAGGAAGTGTCTGAGGCTGAATCTGAACTTGGGGCCCAGTGTTCTATCTAGTGGATAGAATCATCTGCCCTTATTTATATTTACATGATGCTTAAATGTTGACAAAATACTTTTCTCAAAACCCTGTAAGATACAGATGAGAAAGTTTCTAGGCACAGAGGGGCTAAGTGATAAGTTTAAAGATCCCACACTTAGTAAATGTGCAAATTATGACTCAGACTCACATTTCCTGACCCCAATACTAATATGTTTTCCACTGACCCATAATGAGTCCTTTTGTTGCAGTGCTCCTGAGAGGTGAACATTTCCAAATCTAGATGTTGGTCAATAAACAGAAGTGCCTTCTATGTGCCAGGCACTGCGCTAAGTGCTGAATGTCCTTTAGCACAAAGGACACAAAGGACACCCTTATTTGGGAGTGTAGATTGCCACAGCCTTGAATTTTTCTTCTCTTTTGCAATAACTTTTGATTTTTTCCCCTTTAATTTTAATTTGGCTTAATTAAACTATGCCTTTATCTTGGCCAGTCCTGAGAGAAAATAGCACCAGTAAGGTCAGAAACTGAAGCACTGCCCAGGGGAAAGCCCACTAGCTTCCCCGACACCAGGGCACTTCATTCCTTGGTTGAGCCATTTAACTAGTGATTTGAGAAAATCTGCTCTTTGGAGAGCACTATGCTAGGGCTTGGAGAGATAACATGCAGCTCTGACCACATCACTCCCCTGTTCCAAAAAAAAGTTTCAGGGACTAATTGCCCCCACTGAAGAAATGCAAATTCAGCCTGGAATTTTAAACCTCACTTGTCTAGCTTCAATCTGCTTTGCTCCCCTTCACGTGATTCCCTTTTGGACACTCTATGTTCCATACAAAGAGGATTGCCAACTGTTCACCTCAAGATGTAATCTCCTGCCTCTGTGCATTTACACAGAGTCCCTTCTAGGCTTCCCTCCCTCCCTCCACACACTCCTTTCCCATTTCCCATGATCACTGCCCTTCCTAACAAGTAGGGCTTTCAGGTCTTAGCTTTAAAAGGCCAAGGTCCCTCACTGCATTCAGGGCCATCTCCTGTCATCCTGATCTCTACCTTTCCATTGGACCCACATGGATCCAGAGGGGAAACTAAGGTCTGGTGACCTTGCACAGCACTCCCCCTCAAATCCAAATCACTTGCATATCACGGCATTCATCTCCTCATGTTCTTTTCAAAAACAAAAGACAAATAACAATAACAGTCTAAAAGTGGGATGCTCTGCTTAAGGAAGCAATGGGTTTCCCTTCATTGGAGGCTCTCAGCAAAGGCTGGACTTGATAAGTTATATAGTGGAGGGAATCTTTATAGTCATGAGTTGAGTTTTTTGGCTCCTGGGTTAGCCTTTTAAATCTGAGAATCTAAGATTATTTCACTGGATCTTTGCCCCAATTCTGTGAGCTAAAGGGAGCAAGTAGGCTTAATCCTCAGAAAAGGCAGAGATAGGCTTTTAATTCAGCTTTCCTCTAAATATAGAGAAGGGAGTCAAAATGTAACCTTTCAAAATTCCAAAAACCAAGAAATTCAGGAAAGAAGGATGAATGCTAATAGTCGGGGCTATAATTAAATGCCTATTTATAAACTGTTCTTAGAAACTTCAGAATCCCTGATCCTGAGGGTGTTTTTTATATTCTTATATCAAGACTACAACTACCTCATTTCCTCAAAAATAAAAGGAGGGGATCCTTGATGAGATGGCAAAAACAGCTTTTGCACTTGCTGCAATGTTGACCTAATGAGGGTTTTTTCATTTCACAAGTTTACCACTGTACCAAGATGGCGATGGAAAGTTCTCACGGGAGGATCTTAAAGCTCTTCTCTAGCAGGATATAGGGAGGTCTCTGGACAGGGGGCCCATACTGTCATCCCTATCCCCTAGAATCTGAACACTGGCTAATATGACTTCAGTTTCAAGGGTACCTGAAGAAGGAAAAGAGTTGGGCCAGAGGTAATAGAAACAGCACATTCATAGAACCAGTCTTAAGTTTGAGAGGGTCTCCCAAAAGTCACCTAGCATTAACCCTCTACCAGATGAATGAATCTTCTCCAGCTATCTGATCTTCCTAATGAGTGATTAACCAACCTTTTGACCTGAAAACCTTCAGTATAAGGTCTTTAGAACATTTCAAAATGGATGTCCCAGGGACATCTTAAACTCATCTTGTCTACAACTTAATCCCTTATCTATTGTTGGTGGAGTTGTGAACTGATCCAACCATTCTAGAGAGCAATTTGGAACTGTGCCCAAAGGGCTATAAAACTGTGCATACCCTTTGACCCAGCAGTGTGTTTACTGGTCCTATATCCCAAAGAGATCATAAAAAAAGGAAAAGGACCCTCATGTGCACAAATGTTTGTGGCAGCCCTTTTTATAGTGGCTAGAAACTGGAAACTGAGTGGATGCCCATCAATTGCAGAATGGCTGAATAAATTATGGTATATGAATGGATATTATGGAATATTACTGTTCTGGAAGAAACGACCAGCAGGATGATCTCAGAGAGGCCTGGAGAGACTTACATGAATTGATGCTAAATGAAATGAGCAGAACTAAGAGAACATTGTACATAGCAATAAGATTATGTGATGTTCAATTCTGATGGACATGGCTCTTTTCAACAGACAGGTGATTCAGGCCAATTCTAATAGACTTGTGATGGAGAGAGCCATCTGCATCCAGAAAGAAGATTATGAGGGACTGAATGTGGATCACAACATAGTATTTTCACCTTTTTGTTGTTCTCTGCTTGCTTTTTGTTTTCTCATTTTTTCCTTTTTGATCTGATTTTTCTTGTGGAGCATAATAATTGTGGAAGTACTGCACAAATTTGTATGGAAGAATTGCACATATTTAACATATATTGGATTACTTGCTATCTAGGGGAGGGAGAAGAGGGGAAGGAAGATTTGGAACACAAAGTTTTGCAAAGGTGAATGTGGAAAAACTATCTTTGCATATATTTTGAAAATAAAAATCTATTATTTAAAAAATAAAAAAGACAGGACTTCTTAAATTTTTTCCACTCACAACCCATTTTTGCCCCCCAAATTTTACTCAACTTCATCTTGAATCTAAATCAAGGTGTTTCTGGCAGCATTCATGCATGTGCAGTGCAAAGTACATGTTATATGTTCAGAACTAAGTAATAACAAGCCAGCACTGCCAAACACACCTGTTATTCATTACAAGGTTGATTTTGAATTAATCTTTGGTCTTTGGATTCAGTTTTGCTGTTGCTAAATTCTACATGACCCTCACATTCAGTTTCATATAAGGATCATCTTCTTGGACCAAGCCTTTACTGATCCCTTCAGAAACTAGTCGACCCTCTACCCTCCACCTTCAACTACTTTGCATTTAACTTCATTCTACATTTGAATTCATCAGCTTTCCCTTTGTACTAAGTTTTCTCAATTAGCTCTTTGCAACTTTTGCAAATATATTTGTAGGCCCATTACTTAGCAAGATTCCTGGCCAATAATCACTTCATAAATACTTGTTGATCAGTTGTTATTCTTCAATAAAATCTTTACTATTTGACAGGCACTGTGGTAGGAGCTGAGGGAAAAGGCAAAATAGAAATGTCTTTGCTATCTAGACGTTTAAGAGGTTTGGGGAGTAGAACAACATCTGCTCAGCTAAATCGATGCCACATGATTTGATGAAGGAACTAACAATTCACTAAAAATTCAAGGGACTGGGAAGGGTATCAAGAAGGGCTTCCAGTAGGAGGTGGTACTTCAGCTGAGCTTTGAAGGGATCTGTCAGGCATTCCAAGAGACAAAGAATGTATACAAAACAAAGCTCTGGAGACAGAATATCGCACAGTTAATAGACTTAAAATTAAAATGTAGTTAAAAAAATTTTTTTGGAGGCAATGGAACTTAAGTGGCTTGTCCAGATAGTTTCTGAGAACACATTTTAATTTAGGTCCTCCTTACACTGTACCACCTCACTGCCCCTCAATTTGGTTAAAATTTATTCTCTCTCTTTTTTTTTTTTTCCCTGAGGCTAGGGTTAAGTGACTTGCCCAGGGTCACACAGCTAGGAAGTGTTAAGTGTCTGAGAGCAGATTTGAACTCGGGTCCTCCTGAATTCAGGGCTGGTGCTCGATCCACTGCGCCACCTAGCTGCCCCCTTTAAAAATTATTCTCAAATAAAAAGGCATCAAGCTATTCTTCCAGAGGTTTACAAATTTTTTTCCTTTTATATAATGTTTCATTCTAATAGCTTTTAGCTACAATACACGGGTCTATCGATAACAGTTTTGTCAACCTTTAGTGGTTGGGGGAGAGGAAGGGAATGTCCATGTTTATGTAATAAATTTTTCCTGTGTTCATTCTTGCCCAATATCCTGGTCACCTGAGGGCAAGTGTCTAATTGTATATACCTTGCACATTAGGCAGCTAAATGGCACACAGATACAGGACTGGTGCCAGAAAAACCTCAGGTGATCTCAGACAACTACTAGTGTGAAACTCTGAGAAAATCATTTAACCTCCCTCTGCCTCAGTTTCTGCAAGTGTAAAATGGGAATAATAGCCCCTATCTGTCAAGGTTATTGTAAAGCTAAAATAGAGATAATAAAACATTTAGCAAAGTGCCTGACACAGAGGAGGTGTTTAATGAATGTTTTCTTCATTTATCTATTGGTTACAATACAACTGACACTGCTGTGAAATTATTGTCCTTCTGAAGCTTTCTTATGGTGTGGAAGTGATCCTGGGTCCTCAGAAGATAGGCTTGGGAAGGGAGTTGTCCTAAGATCATTCTGGCTAAGTTTGAAGATAGCTGTTAACCTGGTCAGCAACCAGACAGCAAACTGTCTGGCCAGGAAATTTCTCAAAACTTTATCTATCAAACTGTAGGAGAAATGAAATTTTGGCAGATAGGAAGAAATTGCACCCACAAAATCACAGATGCCTGAATAGCAGTTAGCTGGTGTGGTGCTAGACTTGCAGTCAAGAAAGCTTGCATTCCAAATTAAGACAACTCTGAGACACCACTACACACCTGTCAGATTGGCTAAAATGACAGGAAAAGATAATGACGAATGTTGGAGGGAATGTGGGAAAACTGGGACACTAATACATCCAGCCATTCTGGAGAGCAATCTGGAATTATGCTCAAAAAGTTATCAAACTGTGCATACCCTTTGACCCAGCAGTGCTACTACTGGGCTTATATCCCAAGGAAATACTAAAGAAGGGAAAGGGACCTGTATGTGCCAAAATGTTTGTGGCAGCCCACAATACAAAAAGTATTGGCAAGAAACTGGAAACTAAATGGATGCCCACTAACTGGAGAATGGCTGAATAAGTGATGGTATATGAATGGTATGAAATACTATTGTTCTCTAAGAAATAACCAGCAGGCTGGATACAGAAAGAGCCCTGGAGAGACTTACATGAACTGAGGCTAAGTGAAATGAGCAGAACCAGAAGATTATACACAGCAACAAGATTATATGATGATCAGTTCTGATGGACATGGCCATCCTCAACAATGAGATGATTCAAACCAGTTATAATTGTTCAGTGATGAAGAGACCATCTACACCCAGAGAGAGGCCTGTGGAAACTGAGTGTGGATTACAACATAGCATTTTCATTCTCTCTGTTGATGTTTGCTTGCATTTTGTTTTCCTTCTCAGGTTGTTTGATTGTTTTTTTCTAGATCCAATTTTTCTTGTACAGCAAGATAAGTGTGTGGATATGTGTGTATATATATATATATACATATATATATATATATATATATATATATATATATAGTATTTAACATATATTTTAACATATTTAACATGTATTGGACTACCTGCCACCTAGGGGAGGGAGTGGGGGGAAGAAGGAAAAAATTTGGAACAGAAAGTTTTGCAAGGGTCAGTGTTGAAAAATTACCCATGCATATGTTTTGTAAATAAAAAGCTTTAATTAAAAAAAATTTTGCATTCAAATTCTGATCCTAAATCTCTGTTTCTTCATCTGTAAAATGGATGTATAATAATACATAAATAAAATAATATATAATAAAATGGATGTATAATAATACATAAGCACCTATCTCATGGGGTGGTTATGGGGATCAAATGTGACATTGTATACTTTAAAGTGTTATATAAGTGTTATTATGATGATTATTAATGACTTAAGTGGTTGGTGGTTGTCCTTTATTCTCCAAGAGGACCAAAAGGACCTCACTATGTTGGAGTCAAAGTACAGTGTGCCCCACGGTGGCTGATCAGCCCAGCATGAGCTTCAGGTACAAAGAGCACATGGGACCAAATACGACATTAGTGAAGGCAAACCCACATGGGGTGTCCCTGCACACATATGAGATAATGTTATCACTACTTGAGGAAGGCCGTTCTACTTTTCGGAGAGCTTTATGAAATCTAAGAAAGAACTTCCTAACACTTAGGGGCATAGAATGTCATAGTTGGGAGAGGCTGTGAAAATTATCACTGCTTAAAGCAGGGATCTCCTTCCTCTTCATAAAGCAGTTATCGAATCTCCTTGCAATCATTTCCTGTGACAAGGAGCTCACCATGTCCTGAGGTGGCCCTTCTTATTTTTTAGATAACTTAACTCCTTAGGAAGCTTTCCCTCTTGGGACAACCCATTGAAAGTGGTACATCATGATGGGCAGAGTACTGAGCCTGGAATCCGGAAGGTCTGGAATCAAATTTACACTCGACATCTACTGGCTGTGTGGACCTGGGTGAATCACTTAGTCTGTACTTTCCTCAGACTGCGAGATGCTTAAGAATTTGCAACTAAATCACATATTCGCAATCTACATCAACTGATATGAGTTCTCAATACTGGTAAAATCATGGGACATTCCTTATTCACATATTCTTCCGCATAAGAGATAGGAACTGGATTTGTGATTTTATTCTTGAATGAGGATACTCCTATTAATTCAAGTCAGCAACCTCCCAGCAATTTAGAACTTAAGAAAGTTACTTGGGGCAACTCTCATAAATTAAGTCATTACAGCAAAACTCTCCGTTAATTGCAACCATTTCTATAAATCCTTCTGAATTGTAATTTATTTGAAGAATCCACAAGGAGAGGACAACATAAAGACTACAGAATCTCACCAATCCAAAAAAAAAGTAACTTTTCCATTTATTATATTAAACAATAACATTCTTTTTTATATTAAACAAAAAACACATTAATTGGGGTAAAATTCAAATACTTCTTTCCCATTTTGAGTTAAGACAATATTTAAAGGATAAATATAACTACAATAATATACATATTTGGATACATTAGTGAATTTCAGTTCAAATGATTTCCTATTTCTCATCCTCCTTGACAGTAATTTATAGTAGACATGTCAATTTATCAAAAACAAGGAATTAATGTGCCTCGCATATAGTAAGCACTCTAAATATTTGAGGAATGAATGATTGTAGCACTATTGTGAAATTTACCACAGGAGAGAGTGTACTTCAAAATAATTTTTATTATAATTCTATTTCACCTTAAATAGGATGCAGATGAAATCAGTAGGGGAAAACTGACAAGATGGATTAGCCAGAGCCCCATTTTAATGGCATTTTGAACTATTCTATTTTCATATTACTAACTTACAAGTCATGTTTAGTTCTTCATTACAGGAGGGCCAAACAGATGAACTGCAAATCAGAGAATTTGAAATGATTCACCTGCTCACCCTTTGTCCAAATGAATCAGATTTGAAGAAGTGAGAAAAATATCTCATATTTCAGAAAAATATATTGGGTTTAATAGGGAATCTTGCTCCAGAAGAAAACAGAATAGAAAAAAAAAAAGTTCTAGAGCTTGAAGAAATTTTAAGAGACTGTCTAAAATTTTACATTCTCCATTCTCCCGAGTTCTACCTTGTAAACAATAGTCAAGAATAAATGCAAAGAAAAAAATTAACTACGCTACTGTTTGTTGAACAAGATGGATTGGCCACACAAAATAAGTCTTCCCCCTTGGCCTTTCTCAACCTCAGAGAAGCACAGAACCAGGAGGCTAAAAAATTTTTTTTTTAATTATTCACAGCTGCAAGCTAAATGAAGCACCCTTAAGTGGAGGGAGAGAAGGAGAGAGAGGTGTCCAAAGAAGCTTCTCTCTGCTCCAGGGTTTGGCTAGTTTCATGGTATCTTTGAGAAAAAGCTCCCAAACATGGATGAAACATTTATAAAAATAAGAAAATTAATGAGAGTGGGAGGAATATTGTGGTCTTATCAATAAATGCTGATTATGGTTTGAGAAAGAAAGCTAAAAACAGGAAAAATAAGTTGCTTCCTCTTAAGGAATATTGTAATTGCAGTAGACAAGCCAGCTCTGATCAACTTGAACTACCTAATCAAGGTCATTGAGTTGTTTGTCCAGACCAGAGCTTACTTGTCAGCCTTGATTGGGATCTCCCTCAACCTTCGTTCTCATCCTTCAGGGCCCAACTCCAATTCAAGCATCTCTACAATACTTTCTCTCCTCCACCTCCTCCTCCTCCACTGGACATACCTCAAAGGGATTCCTCATTCATCTGACTTTCTGGGACTCAATTTTCTGCTTATTAATCTACTCTGGTTTGCATTATATTTTCACATGCATATCCCTAAACACCTCTATTTGGCCTGGTTGAGGCCAGGAATGCTGTCTTATTCTGTTGGTGAATTCTCAGGACCCAGCACAAGGTAGATGCTTAGGAATTTGTTGAGTTGATCTTTTCTTTTTAATCACCCGAAGCCTGGGTCTTGAATACAGGACATGCTAAACAAATGACTGTTTAGTAAATAAACAAGAATATACCAGAAAGGGAATGAACAAATAGGGGATTCTTGAATGAGCAAATTGACAAGTTCACCGAGACAAACCAGCACCTGCTCTGCAATTTAAAGTCTTACAAGAGTGGCACTGAGAAGTGTGGTGACTTCTCCAGGGTCATACAACAAATCTATGTCAGATTTAGGATTTGAACTAAGGTTTTCCTGGCTCCACGGTTGCCTTCTATCGACACTATTCTAGGCTGTCTCACTAGGAGGGAAAACCTAACTTAAAAAATAAAAATAAAAAAATTTCCCTCAATAGCTAAACTAATGGCACTCATCTGACTCGACAATTAGACAGCAGTATAATCTAGGCTAGGGAGTGACCCATGATCCAGAAAACAAAACAGAGAAAAGAAATGATCCTCTTCTATTGAAGTTCTAGGAAGATTTAGAGTTTACGAAGTGCCTTCCTGACAGGAGCCTGACGAGGTAGATAGCTTATTATTATCCTCATTTTACAGATGAGGAAACTGAGGCTCACAAAAGGAAGTGAATTGCTTCGTTTCATACAACAGATTCAGGTTTTTAAAACTCCAAATCCAATGGTTTTTTTTTTTTTGTTTTGTTTTGTTTTTTTACTCTATCCCCTATTCTTCTCCAGTAATTTTTTCTGGAAAAAGAGAAAATTCTCTCCCAACTTGAGCCAAACTGTATTATTCTAGCAATATAGTAATATATTCTAGTGGTATAGTATAGGAGAGCAAAATATGAAAAATATTACAAAAGAAATAAGTAAATATAACTCTTTGGAGCCAAAAAAGATTTAGTAAACTTGTATTTTTTCCTAAGAGAATTAATATGAGTTTTCTCTCTGGAGTTTAGAGCCCAAAGCCTGAAGAGAACATGTGGCTCAGGATGGATTTCAATAGTCAGGGCAGATGGCCCTTGAAGGGATAGACCTTCATTTACCATACCAAAAACATGAAACAGTGGATCCATCCCTAAGGCTCTGAATGGTGAAGACAGAATGCAACCATTGTACTTTAAAAGAAAGAAATCATGAAAGATGAAAGTAGGTGTGCTGAAGAGGAAAGCTGAGTGACCCTGGACAAAGAATCAATAACTGTCAGTTTTCCCCCAATTTGATCAGTGTTTGACTTCAGTAAGGTACATGGCAAGAAAGACAGAGATGGATGTCAAGGCATCCACAACTTCACATCGAAAGACTTCCAAAGACGTCAAAATAGGGCAGGAGGAGCTGCCAAGACAGATCCAATCCAAATTAGCCCAGTTCCTATAGTGAAATGACAAAATCTAACCTGAAAGTGGGGAGATTTGGGTTCCCAGACTAGGTCTACACTAAATATCTGTGTGGTAAGGCTCTTCAAAAAGTCCTTTTCCCTCTCTGGGCCTCAGTTTTATTTGTCTACAAAATGAGGGCTGAAGGATTTAAGGTCCCTTTTCAGCTCTAGATGTCACAATCTACAAAAAATATTAACCTCTCGTATTGTATTATTGCTTTTAATGAGTCAGATCATGGCTTTACTTCAATAAGAATTTGACCATATGTCAATTTGTGAAATGATTTGACTAGTCTTTTTCATGAAAGGCTAGAAGGTGTCTCAGATACTACCACAGGATGATGATTAACAATTTTAACTAGCAGGCTGTATTTACTAGCATATGACATATGAATATGCATAATAATAATAATGAGTTTACTTTCAGTTTACAAAGTACTCATTACATCAACAATCTGAGGTAGTGCCTAGAGTTATCACTGGACCTATTTTCCAGGTAAGAAAACTGAAGGACAAGGAAGTTAGCTGATGATCATATCTTGCTAATCAATATCTTGTCTAACTTCAAATCTACAGTTCTACTTGTCTCTATATTTACATGCCAAAATATAGGCTAAACTTTGTCCCCCAAATCTGATCTGTATCAAACCTGAATGTTGTTTATAAAGTAATGTTATTTGTCAGTATATACCTTTAAATCTATATGTAATTTTTTTCCTTTCAAAGACATTACATTCTAGGATTGCCCTTTCTCCACATTTTCTTGCATATGTATGTGTCTATTTACATTCTTACATATAGCTTATACAGCTAGAGGTTATATCTATAGTTGTATATGCCTATAATTGTATGGTTGTCTACCTATGGCTGTATATATGTATAGTTCACAAAAGTAAAAAATCAGGGTAAAAGTTGATGCAAGAGGCTGATTCATCCATGCTCCCTACACACTTCCTCAGTGTGTGTGCCTGTAGGATGAAGGGGTGCAGGGAAGAGACCCAACAACAAGCAAGCCATCATCATTCTCAAAGATTTAATTTAAAACCCATGGTACCAGGGTGCCCCTTCCCACTGAACTGCCTCCAGTGGGCCTGCATCCAGTCATTTTGAACTGAAAAACAGGGGTATTGCCACCAAATTCATGACCAGCTGCTTCTTTGTGAGTTTAGGAAGCAGTTTATCATCGAGTTAAAAATACAAAAGGCTTGAGGTCAGAGAGCCTGGGTTTGAATCTAAGTCCTGACACACAAAACACTCTGAATCTCAATTTTCTCATTTACGAAATGGGATGAAAATACTTGCATCATGTATTTCACAGAGGTATTGTGAAAATCATATAATAATAATAATAATAATACTATGACAATAATAGTAACCACAACAATACTACTTGCTACATTTGTATTTTATCTCATGTTATTATCTCATTTTTTAAAATTAGCAGGCAGTGTGGTATAACAGCTAGTGCGTCCAACTGCTCATGACTGACACATTCTGGCTCGATGCCTCTGGGCAATGCCTTGACTTCTCTGTGGGAGTATCTGGGAATGCTCAGAGGCTTTCTGTTGCCCAGGAGTTCCTGGTCAGTGCTGGTAGAAGCCTGCCTCACCAGAAGTCCTCCATACCAATGAAATCACAAGTTCAGCCCCACCCTGACCCCATTTTTATTTCAATTATACAGAACTTTATGGTTTGCCAAATGTCTTACATGCATCATCTCCTTTGATTTTCACAACAATCTGGTGAGACAGGTGCTACTGCCACTTCAGAGATGAAGAATCTGAAGCCAGAAACTCAGGCTTAAGTCTATGGAACTACAAGCCCACATCTATCAATCACACCATGCTAGCACTATACAGATGTCAGCTATTATTTGAGAATTTGGATGCAATGTTGTTTAGAACATGAAAATTACTAGAGTCCTCAGGGGGAGTTGGAAGGAAGAGTGTCTGTGCCCTTTTTCTATAGAGTTAGCCAACGTCACAGAAAGCCCCACTGCAAATGGCCTTCTGAGCACCTCACAACACATCGTTATGAGCCTGGAAGTCAGCCAGCCTGGGACCCAGCTCCTCACTCAGCTACCGCCTCAATGGACGACTTGAATCGGTCAACATTTATTTAGTGCTTCGTGGGAAGCCTTGAGGATACACAGAAAGGCAAAAATAGTCCATGCCCTCAGATCAATCACTAATTCTAATGGGAGAAACTACATGTATATGACTAGATACATAGATGCATATGAGAAATATACAGAAGAGAGGAAAGATAATCTCAGAGGGGGAAGCCTTAGCAGCTGGGGGATTGGGAAAAACCTCTTAGATAAGGTAGGATTTAATTTAAATATTGAAGAAAGCTGTGGAAACTAAGAAACCCAGACAAGATGAGAGAGCTTGAAGAAGTCAGTGTAAAAAACACTGAAACAGGAGAGAAACAGCAAACAGGCCAGTGTAGATATATCATGGAGTCCATGGAGAGGAACAAAGTGTAAAAGTATTGAAAAAGCAGGAAGGGGTCAGTCTGTGAGAGCTTAAAAGCCAAACACAGGCTTTATATTTGAAAGTAGAGATAACAGGGAATCAGTGGAGTTCACTCAATGAAGCAGCAGGATGACATGGTCAGACCTGGACTTTAGCAAAATCTCTTTGGCAGCTGAATGGATGAAGTCAGGAGGGACTTAAGGAAGGGTTATTGCTGTAGTCCAGGGAGAAATGAGGAGGACCCCAAACCAGGGAAGTGGCCATGAGGGTGGAGTGAAAGGGATATTCCATGCCTACATACACACACACTCACATATAAACACACAGAGACATCTGGGTGACTAGGAAGATGGTGGTATTCTCGACACTACAGGGAAGTTCAAGGGGCAGTTTGGGGGGAAAGATAATGAGTTCTGTAGTAGACATGTTGACCTTAAAATATCTCTTGGCCATCCAATCCAAAATATCCAGTAGGCAGTTATGAAGTGGGACTAGTGCTTAGGAGAGAGAGTGGGAGCATATATGAATTAGAGGATCATCTGAAAGACATGATAATTGAACCTTGGTTGCTAATGAGAGTCTAGGACAGAACTCTGGATGAATGGATAAAAAGCAAAGGAGACTGAGGATAGGTTAAACAGATGGGAAGAAAACTGGAAGAAAATAGTCTCTTGAAAAACAGAAGAAAATATCAAATGCTATATGGAGAGGACAAAAAAGATGAGGATTAAGAAAAGGCCATTAAATATGTCAATTAAGAGAGGATTATTAACTTTGCAGAGAGCAATGTCAGTTTAAATGATCAGATTTCCCAGGGTACAAAAGACTGCCATAGAAGTACAGTTTTATGTATAGGGAAATTAAGTGTGGAAAGCACGGAATGTCAAAACTCACTCAAACAAGGACATGATTTTAAAAATCCATTAAATCAATAAACAGGACTAACAGAAACCATATTCCTTAATTTCTTTTGGAAAAATGTGATAATGATCAAATTTCCATATTTACACAAATGTTTCCCTTTATGATATTTCCAACAGTACATGATACAGTTTGTGCAACTTTGAGCCTTTTTTTGTGGCAAAAATCCTGAAAGAGGTCATGGGGCTTAAAGGGATATGATCTGATAAGGTGACAGAAATATTTTCTCTATTATCTGAGTGTCAGAGTCTTTGTTTCCCCAACATTTCCTGTACTGTTTTAAAAATAGTTTTCCATGGCTGTTCCAAGACTACAATGTCCTTTTAAAATTGGCTCTGATGTGCTATTTAACCATCCAAATAGGGAATTAAACATCATTGGTCAGAGCCTGAACAACACAGGGGGGGAAAAAAGCTCTGTACTTTTGGTCAGAGGGCTGGGTTTGAGTTCAAATTCAGACTGGCTGTGTGACCCTAGGCAAGTCACTTAACCTATCTGTGTAGGGCAATCAGGATAACAAAGTTTCCACAGCTGTACAAAGGCAATAATGATCGCTCCAACCTTCACAGGAAAGAGCTTTATAAGGCATAATGTTGTCTGGAAACAGGGCTGCTTTTCTAAAATGAATAAGGAACAAGGGCATTTTGTCACATTTGTTTCCTAAGCCAGAGGCATTTCCGAAGAGTTGTCTTGTCTGGACTGATACTGATACCCAAGTGATTATCACCAGGGAGGCTTTTGCAGACAGATTACATGGAGCTCTTTGATCTTGCAGCCAAAAGGATTACTGGGTGCCAATGACAGTTCATCTCTTAGGAACTGAGGAACACTGATTGATGACTTAAGAGCTGGAAGGAACCCTGGAAGTTTTTCTAATCCAAAACCCCTCATTTTTAGCAGATAAGGAAACTGAGGCCCAGAGGGTTTAAATGACTTGTCCAAGATCAAACAGATTATAACTTCATACCTTCAACCTGGACTCAAAAACCCTGTCCTACTTCATCCCCACCATCCCAGCCTTCACTTGAAAACTTTTTGGGATAACCATTTCCCCTCCTGTTAAATTACCTGCCTCCCTGCCACTTTGCTCCTATTTCTGTCCTCTGCAGTCAAGCCCATTTACCCAAGACTAGGGGAGGTGATAGTGCCACTGCCCTACTCAGATCTACGTCATGTAGGGGTGCCATATTTTAGGAAGGTCCCTGCTGACCTGAAAGGCATTCAGGATAAGGAAAGGCCTTGAGGTCGTGTTGCATGAGGTCAGTCGTAAGAGCTGGAGATTTGGAATGGGGGCAGAGGTTTCTAAAAGAAAGGGGAATGATACCTACTCTCACATACTTGTGGAAACTCAATTAAACTGTTACAGTGTGTCCCAGGGGGCATAAGTGGCAGCAGAGTCAGATTCAGGTTTCACATTAGGAATGATCTTCCTAATAATGACAGCCTTCTGAAAGTGGGATGGGCAGCCTTCAAAGCCAATGGGTCTCATATTTAAAATTCTTTGTTTTAGTCAGTGGCCAGATGACCACTTATCTTGTATGCTTTAGAGGGGGATTTTTGTTGGGGTCTGGGTTGCATTGGATGGCCTTCCCCATACCTCCCAACACTAAGGTAACGAAATCCATGAAACCTAATCCTTCTTCCCATCAAAACCCTGTTCAAACACTTGAAAACTCCATTAAAATGTAAATTTATTGCAAGTTGGAATTGCTTGATTGTTTGTGCCCATGTTTTCAGCACTAAACACAATGCTTGGCATATCATAGGTAATTAGTATTGGCTAACTGCCTGATTCAAGATAAGAAGTCACAGAGAGAAAGTTCTAATGATACTGTGAAGCCAAATGCAATGTGTGTGAGAGAACTTGGGGTCTCAGAGCATCCAGAGCTTGAAAGCCCTTCCCTCTGGAGCACTCCCAACAAACTGTTTCCTTACTTTACTTTTTTAGTAATTTAGCCAGGCAATCTGAAAACAATCTTACCTCTCACATGTTGTTTTATATATGGCACTCCCCAAACCCCAGTAACATTTTCTGCTACCTAAGTAGTAAAGGATTCTACTATTACGAGAGGGTTGTGAGTGGGATGGGAGTTGGTGAAGAACTCATCACTTTCCATTCTTTTGGCTTAGAAAGCTGCCCCTTCAATCCTCACACAGGGATGGATCCCTCTCAGTTTGGGGAAGAGCTGGACAACATAGGGCCAAAGAGCCCTGCCGTGGGTCAGACTGCCCTGGTGACTAGCAGCCACCTCATGAGGCTCCAACAAGTGTCATGGGAGAAAAGGGGACCCTGTCAAGGACAGACACAGTGACAGATTGGAGGTAAAGGAAGCCAGCCCCTTATCTCTTTTTAGGCCTCAAATTTCTCATCTACAAATAGAGGGGCTAGTCGACCCCTAAGATTCCTACAGCTCTGGATCCGGAAATTTCAATCTTGGGCAATAAATTTCAAGAACAGATCTTTAATCAGCCTAAGACTGTAAGATCAGAGGGTCTGAATGAGAATAGAAGGATGGAAGAGGAATGAAAATCACTTAATTTTCTGATATCTGACTCTGATTTTACTCTATTGATACACAATGACTTCTATGGGACATACAGCAAGAGTACGTCTTGGACAAAACATTTAACCTGAATTCCTGACTGTGATGGAAGACTCATAGACTGTCTTAAAGTTTGGAAACTATCTGGTGGGACAAATAGATGGTACAGTGGATAGAACTCTGGCCCTGGAGTCAGGAGGACCTGAGTTCAAATCCAGCCCCAGATTTATTTATTAGTTGTGTGACCCTGAGCAAGTCCTTTAACCCCAATTGCCTTGCCAAAAGAAAAGGAATGGAAAGGAAACCATCTGGTGACTTTCTCTAGAATGCATTTCACTGTGATGATGCAAGTGTTCAGGTCCAAAAGCCTTCCCTGAACGTGGGCCATGCTTTGTGATGGCTTTTTATTGCTCAAACAAGTCAAACATAAGAAATGAGGCCACTAGACTTAAAATGAAAGACTCTCTGCTCCCCCTTGGGGACCATATTTTATTCCACTGATCTGATGGGAAATCAGTGTATTTTCAGCTCAGGGAGAAGGAATTGCCAGAATACAACTGGTCCTAGTTATCAATGACGGTCTCCTGGAGTCTAGGATGTAAATCTACACTTACGGCACATTTCCAGTTGTGCACATGTTGTACTAACACAAGACTGGAACAAAACTGCTTGTCCTGAAAAAAGCAGTTCTTACATAAAACATTACAACTATCTGAATTCTTTCCTACCTGCGATATTCATGCAATATAACACAGTTGAAATATGGACTATTGCATGAAAGGATACGCCAGCACTACACTCACTGTGAAAGGAAAGACAAAGAACATGACACAGTGAGACACCCAGCCCAAACACACTCTAAGTGCTAATGAGCTCTCAGGCAACTTACTGGAAAATTAATTTTTATAATTTTTATCAACTGACATTAAACATTATCCTCAAAGAATTCCAATGGGCAATTGAAGTTATAAGAGTTCTTTAGCTTTCCAGGAAACCCAAGAAACAGGAATGATACCTGGTCATAGTATTATTGGTTCCAGTTGTGGGGTCCACAAAACTTCCTGTCTGACTCTTCCACACATTTAAATGTTCAACCACTGCCTTATTATGCTATTCCAGGTAAAATGCTCAATAATCTGAGGTAGTCTCAGACTATCAAAGCACGGGAAATTTTTGAAATGGTTTTGTAGCAGAACTGTAGAAACACTGATTATCTTTTGCTGATAACTAACCTGAAATGTTCAGCCAGTGTAATAATACGAAAACAGAGAGACAAAGCACTCAGAAATACACATGAGGTTACATAGTGTACCCTGCTGGAATTTAAAAAAACAAACAAACAAACAACAACAACAACAACAACAACAAAACAAGCAATGGCATTGTATTCAGCAACCTAAATGAATATATGGAAGATCTTTCATATGTGTCTGAGGTACAACTTAAGAAGGTTGTTTCTTCTGGAGTATTTTACCTATCCTATCCAACATGGCGGTACAGTAAGTCCCTGAAATTGGCTTCATTTACAATTACAAGGCATATCTGAAATTTCTTGCTTTAGAAAAGCAGATTATAATGAGAAAAGTTTCTAATCTACTGCATCAGAATCAAACTAAAATACCACATAGAAATATTAATTTTATGCAATGTTTAAATAATAAAAACAATTCTCATGTTTTTGTATTCAAAATATTTTATATTAATCATTCAAACTTAATTTTTATACAACTAATGCATACATAATCAGTTTTCTATCTCCTAAGTCACATCTCACTGATATAAAAGGAATACAGGCATACCCCACATCACATTATTTCAGTCAATGATGTTTTGCAATAACGTCCTTGCTAGATGGCGGTCGAATCCCTGCCCTAACATCATTCAAATGTCCACTAATGGCATCGTTTCAAATTAATTATCCCTCATAATGCCTTGTTTAAATATTGTCTTGTATTTTAGTGGAACCACTGAATGAGGCTAGGTGGAAAGAGAGGCAGAATGCCTGTGGCCAGGAAAGGTTCTGCCCTCCAAATGCTATTTTGCTCTGGAATATTTTATACTGATTGTATCCTATGAGTACAGAGGCATTAAGGAAAAGACAACAATTCCCTTTCAGATTAACCTCTTCCGCTGAGGACTGGGATGGCCTTGTTCATAGCACTGGCCTCAGCAACAGCAATGGATTTCCCAGGATCGAGGTCAGATTCACAAGTGCAGCTGCGAATGTTACGTTGTCCGGGTCACAGAGAAGCTTTCGGGAGGGACTTTGCAGTCGTGGGTGACATTTCTCACACGCAGGAACCTTAATGGAGAAGGGATGGTACGGTATTTGCAATGCATTTGACTCTTGACTAAGCCACACCGAGTCCAGGTTTCTAGCGCCAGCCATTCTACAGAGGCTCTGACTTAAAAGTGGCTGAGATTAGGTGACCACAGAAAACAGGGATTTGTGGACTCTGGCTAAAAAGCCCCTGTTTTTGTTTTGGTGGATTGTATACAGTTTTTGCCTTGATTATGTGGTTGCTGAAGACCTGCCTCTAAGAGTCTGTCATGTCAGCCTTACTGAGTGCAATTGCCAATTCAAGGTCTTCCTGTTCTTGTCTTCGCAACCGAGCTAGCCTCTCCTGCTCTGCTCTCTCACTCTCGCGCTTGGCCCACGCCAGCTGCTGCTCCTCATTTCCAAACTAAAAAATAAAAATGGAACTTTGGTTAATAAACTCTAGAGACATTTCTTGATGCTCCCACAAAACACATACGCAAGATGGTGAAAGTCAAATGCTAGGAGGCGAAGAAGGAAGGTGGGGGGGAGAAGCATTTGCAGTGCAGAAAAAACAGCATATATTAGCAAATGCTAGCAGGAAGCATGGGTGACACAGAGTATAATCATTTTCAATAAGGAGTATTCCAGGACAGGCTGGAGAAACATTGCTGACCGAAGTTTTGTGTGAGGATTGAAACCAGAAACCCACAGGCCTTTCATTTCCCTTCTATGTGACATGGCACTGAATTTTCCCTCCAAACCAGCAACTCTTCAAGCTGATATTCTCTGGGGCCTCAACCTCACGCCAACAAATAGGTTTAGAAAAAGAACCCCCCTAAATATGATCACTGCTGCCAATATTTTCCCCATTGAGCTGCTCCTCCCCCAAGTCAGAAGCTCCATTTGTTGTGGAGTACTGAACTAGAGAAGGATGTGTGCACATGGATATATTGCAATGAGGCATCTTGGCTACACTTAGGAATGCTGTTCCATATTGTTCTGGAGGCTCTTTTTACGAAATCAGTGGGCCAGTTTGGCTGGAGTATGGCTCCATTCATAAAATGCACGTATGAGCTTCAAAATTAAAGATTTTTATGAATACTTTCAGGTGTGATGATATCACCGATTCTTCCTAATTTACTGTTAAGTTTCAAGGATTTAAATGCATCATTAGAAAGTCAATAAGCTGGAGAACAGTCCCACTGAAATATAACATGCATTTTTTTAAAGGCTTGAATTCTTCCCCCTCCCCCCTCAGGCACTTTGGGTTAAGTGACTTGCCCAGAGTCACACAGCTAGGAAATTTTAAGTATCTGAGACCAGATTTGAACTCAGGTTTTCCTGATTTCAGGGCTAGTGCTCTATCCACTGCCCCTCCTAACTACCCCTTGAATTCTTTAAATAAAAGTTAAAAACAATCTCTGAGGTTTTATTTTAAACAAACTTAATATCTGGCTTTTCTTGTTTTATGGTATCGACTGACTGATCAGTTTCTTTCCAAAGTAAAAATGTAATAGCGTCACGTAATAACAAATAATCCAGGGCAACTCCGCTATTTAAAAACAAACAAACAAAAACATCCCATGTAACAATGCAAATACTGGCAGACTTAGTTGATGTGTTGTTTAGTTTTGTGGAAGTGTTTTTCCCCCATTCTTTTTTTTCTTTTAACTCTTTGTTACAGGGGAAAATTCATTGGATAAGGGTATCAATTCAGAAATTAAAGTGATATAAAAATGAATTATGTTAATATATTTTAAAATAAAGTAAAATACACACTCATCATAAATATAATTATCATGGTTATATTTGTAGAATGCCAGAACCAGAGAAGCCTTAAGAGATCATCTAGTTCAATCCTCTTACAGAAAGACATACTGAGGTAAATTGCCCAAGAAAACACAGCAATTTTGTGACAAAATGAGGACAAAAGCTTATGCTTCCATTTGTTCTGATAGCCCCTATTATCTCATCCTTTAATTGGAAGTGATAGTAATATCTCTAATTTGACTATATCATTTTATAAAATAGTATGTAGCTAAGGAAATGGAGTTTACATTAATTCCCTGAATATTCTCATCACTAAAAGGAGGTGCTTGGAGAATGAGTCCACTTCACAGAAGTAGAGTCTAATCCAAGAGGGTAAAAGAGAAGGAGGAAAGAAATTTTCAAATCCTATTTCTCTAAGGCCAAATCAATAGAAGGTGTCCCAAAAGTCTTAGTGTCATTTTAAGTTTTAATGGTTTTTTGGGGGACAGATACCCTGCATGAACGTTTTCAAAATTAACAGTAGTAGTTAGCCTCAATCCTCCACACCACACAATCCTCTACACACAGTAGATCATTAAAGAAAAGGCTCATTACCTCAAATTCCCTGCGAAAGGAACCAACAGTAATTTTCTTGTAGCTTTCTTCATCTTTCTGTGCCCCATAGCACCTACCACAATGTTTTACAAACTTAGGTACTCGATTATCTGTATGATGAATTTAATCTACTTACTCTTTGGAGGTTTTGCTAATTCCTCCCAACTTAGCAAATGCTGTATGGTCAACAAGAAAAGATAAGTACCACAGAAATGAATGGATTATGGTAGCTGTCAGTCATCTTTGCCAAAAGGTAGAGCTAATTTTGACAGGGACCACTGAGGTTCAGATTTGGAAGGGATACAGTAGGCATTTGTTAAATTTAATGATTTCATTCAACCCAGCTGATAAACAGTAATTTTACAGATGAGCAAAGTGAGGGGCAGGGAAGATTTGTCTAAGGGTACACCACAGGTTAGAGGCAAGGCCAGGACAAAAACTCTTAGTATTCTCATTTCCAGCCCCATGCCCTTACTACCAGACCATACTATCTATATTCCTTGCTTTGCTTTCATAGTTGATAATATGGCATGACATTATGGGAGCATTCATTTTTAATTCAAACACATCTGTCACCATCATCACAACTGCAAACTGTTTGAGTGAATGATCCTAAGACCAAAGGTGATTCTTACCCCCTGCCTCCAAATGAAGACTTCCAGTTTGTGATGTGCACCTATTCAAGAGAGATCTACTATATTTTGGAAGACTAAGAAAGGTTTCTCATTTCTTTCAATGGTTTTCAATGGTTTAGAACAGGTAACCATTAACCCTATGAACCACACACTACACAGCATCCCATGCATTTACTAGATTTGAACCTTACATTTATGAAGACCTTCATATATCTAGTTAAAAGACTGAGTCAGAGACAAGAAAATAGATATCTAGCTCCTTGCATTCAGAATTCAACCTGCTAAGGAGTTATTTAAAATATATTGTCAGGCTCTCTTTTATTTCAAGGCACCTTCTGGGAACCCACCTACCAAAAAATAACATACTTAGTTAAAACTAAAATTCCCTTACTCCCAGAGTTAAGCAACATCTTTAAGAGAAAAAGAAAAAAAAAAAAAAAAAAAGCAACCACAAACCATTAGAGCTATAAAGGAGATGAGAGATCATCTTGTTGAACTCTTTAATTTTACAAATAAGGAAACTAAGGCCCAGAGAAGGGAAGTGATTTGCCCATAGTCATATGTCTAGGTGGCGGGAAGAACTAAGAACTCTTATTAGTCTCCTAATTCTCAATCCTGGGTTTACTCATTTCCACAGTATCATATTGTCTCTTTCATCAGAATCACCATTATTAAAATAATTAATAGCTTACTAGCTTCCTTACTATGAGAGAGTATGTGAAAATATTTTTTTCCCAACGATATCAGTCATTCAGAGAAAAAAAAAATGCTATCCAATTGTCAATAATGAAAGATACAACATAGCCAATCTGACATTTCCTCTCCTCCAAAAGCAGACTTCTGGGAAAAGGCCATTGTTACCAAACCACAGATCTTCCTTTCTAACATCTATTTTTTTAATCTTTTTTTTTTTTTTTAAAGAAACACCAAAGACAGATGATGGTTTACTTACTAAAAATCAAAGTAAACAACACCAGCAACTATTCCTAGAATAAACACTTTACTGGAATTGATCAGATCACATATAGATTCAGAGTATTTAAAAACAGCTGAACTAAGGCAAATGTTTTAATTGGGAGCAGGGGTGGGAAGGTGAAGCCAAATGGGGCATCATGAATGGAAAAACAAGACTAGATTCACCAAACTTATGTATTTACCATCCTTCTTTCAGGCAAAAGTGAAATTCTTAACATTTTATCCCAAGAGCATCAATTCCAAACAAAGCCACATTTTCAATGCTGGATATGGCTCCTGTTATCTTAGCCATCATTTCTTGTGCTTGAAATAACAAAATAATTTAATGTTTAAAAAACATTCAATAAAACCATTAGAAGGTAATGGAAAAAAAAATAAAAAGAGAGTAAGCCATAAAAGGCTGAAAATATGAGTTACTACAGCTAATATTTAGTTTCCACCATTTTATAAAGGGACACAGGTTTGAAGAGTAAGGCTTTGAAGAATCACTTCACACAGGCTACAGTCTACTCAGGAGATTAAATGTTCCAACATGAACTACTGAAAAGAAAGGAGTCCTCTGATCCTCTTGAATTGTAAATCTCTTCAAAGTGTGAAGAAATTTGCTATCATTTAGAAAAAAAATACTCCATTTTGAAAAGCAAACATTCTGGAATCTTTTAAGATTATAGTGCAACTGAATGAGGGAAAAAAAAACAAAAACAAATCAAAACCAAACCACACCAGTAGATCAAATCATCTCTCCCAATGTCCGTGGGCCGAGTCTGCTAGTTGATGATTTCCTCTGGAAAAAAAATGAGTGTTTAAAGATGGAAAGGCAACCATTAGCAGTAAACAATGTGGTATGTAAATCCCACTGAGCAGAAATTAAGCTCCCTTTCTTAAAATAAAGATAATTAGTTATTGAGATTGCTTCATCTATTCTGGATAAGCCAAAAAAGGCCACTAGTCAAAATGGACAAATATTGAACCAATGAGAACTGGGACATTTCGGGGATTCTTAGGCTTCCCAAAAATGAACAACAACTAAATGAAGGATGTACAGCTAAGCCTTTTATAGAAATCAGTCATTTTTCTAAAATTGCCACAGAACTCAACTTACCCTCTCCACTATACAAGAATGTTCTTGGGTACTGAATATCTGTTTCTTTCTTTTTAAAGAGTCTACAAGAAATTAAGTGCTAGTCAAGATAAAGCAAGTTTTGTTTCTGACTTTTATTAACAATATCACCATTTTGCATACATTCACAAGAGTTGAAGTGAGCACCAATCAGACAGAATTTAACTAACTCAAGTTATAAAATATTTACACTCTGATAATTTCAGTAGGTTAAGTACCTCAAATACACTAAGAAAAAGATATGTATGTATGTAAGGTGTACTTCACCTAAACACATCTGGTTTTTTAAAAATGAACTGTTTATTATGTACTAATATGCCAACAAAACATGTCTAAAAATTGATAGTCCATGAGTCAAACATCTCTACATCACAAATTTCACAACTAATGTTTTACAATTCATAAATATAGATTGTTGAAGGATGCCTCTGATACCTCCTCATGACATGGAAATAACCCTGGGCTCTGGACCATGAACTCCAACTGGCTGTAGGAGGCTCTTAGACTAAGAGCACAACACTGTACATGCCTCTTGAGGACCAGCCTATTTATGTTGAGAGAGTTACAATCCTGGAGTTGCCTAAAAAAAAAAATGACCATTTTTGGCCACAAGAAGTAGTTAAACACTTTCATCTACATTGGAGAAGGGAGCACTTGCAAGGATGAAATGATGGATCCTTGAAATACTAAAAGATAAAGGTTTTTTTGTTTGTTTTTGATGGACTAAATGACAGCAACATATCATCAAACCCATTTTAATATGTGGACGAAAAAAAGCCTGAAGCTACATAAAGAAGAAATTTTGTTGTACAAGAACTGGCAATGAAAAGTCAGTTGACTAAATATACAGTCTTAAAATTCTAAATATTTTTTCTGTCCATGCTTAAAACAAAGTCAGATTTTTAAAACTCTGACATTTATTTCTGAAAAGGCACTTATTCATGCTAAAAGACCCTTAGAGATTCCTTGATGAAATAAAATATGGATGTTCTGATAATAATTTCCTAAGAGGATCTTAAAATGTTTTTCTTAAATGACTTGTTTTTGATGTAACACGTAACTGGAACACTTTATGAATACTAATCATTTTTTGCTAATAAAACTTCACAGTTCAGGTCTTTATAATTGATATTGGTTGTGCACAACATACTGTGAAAGGACTGTCAGAATTTTTTTTTTAAAACAAATATTTGAAATTTCTCTTTACTATAGAAATTTCCAGGGGATCACAAAACCCCAATATATATTTATTCAATTGTGCTTAGCACAGTGCCTGGCACATGGCAGGCGCTTAATAAATGTTTATTGATTTGAATTGAAAATATGAAAACTTCTGAAGGGTTTTACATCTTGGCTCTCAAAACTCAAATACAAAATGGCCTTTCATGCAACAAAACAATACAAAGATGCTCTAACAAAACATTAAAAGGCCTGTTTTCCCACCCTACTAGATAATAGACATGTTCCTTTAAAGTAGTGTCAAATTCACAGCGATTTTTATTAGCATTTTTTTTTTTACAGAAATAGAAATACAAGATAATGATGAGAACAGTATGAAGTACTAAGAGACACAAGCCAGTGACAGCAGGTTTGCAGTTTAAAAAACTAAAAACCCAAAAGATTGCTGCAAGCGAGGAGCAGAAAGTGGTTGGCTCAGAGACAATGAACGTAACTTACAGAGCTGAAGTCTGCAAAACCCAAGGAAGAGTCTTTAGGAGTTTGAGTTGAAGAAGAGGGAGCAAATGGATCGTTTCCACTAAATGGGTCCCCAAAACCCTTTTTATTTTGAAACGGGTCACTGCTGTCAGCCCCAAATGGCTGGAATGGATCAGGGGGTTTGGAAAAATCTGCAGACCCGAGCTGGCTTACAGGTGTACTTTTACCTGGAAAGTTTAGGAGAAAAAAAGGAGAAAAAATATATAGGTTACTTACCATGGAAAAAGCATAGCCCTGAGTTGGAGAGCCCTGGATTCCTTTCCCCCTTTTTGAAATAACTGTAGAAGTCATCTCATATGATTTAACTTATATAATCACCAAAGGAATTCAGTATCACTGTCTTCCCTCAGGAACTTTTGAAATAAAAAGTCATACAACCCCATTTTCATGAGTGTTTATGAATAGTAAAAGCAAAATAAATGTAGGATGACTTCGGTTAATGCTTTTGATGAGAAAATTAAAAATTAGAGGGAGTCACACTTAAAAAATTATATAATTAGAAAAAAAGTTATTCATTTTTAGTGCTGCAAGATTAGTAAAGATATTGTAATTTGAGCAGCAAGAATTCTGAGAAAAATACTAAGAGCATGAATTTTTATTGACAATCAAAAACAAAGTTTAGTTTCTATATTATATAGGTAGACTGGGTTAATTACATGCAAATGTTAATTTTATAATATCTGTGGTAACTCTTCAGAAAAGTTCAATGAGCTCCACTCAATTTGAAATGTTCATGTTTTCCTTTTACCAGTCTGCCTTCTTGATTGCTTAATTCGATGAATAAGAGAATTTGGCCTTGGAGGTGGAGCAATCCAAGGGCTTTTAATAAACAGGGCACAACAGGGGTTCTTTTTTTTTTTTTTTCCTTTAAGTTATTTCTTCATTATACTAAAGAATATAAGCTCCTAGATGGAGCTCTTTTTCATATTTTTTTTCACTTTGCATTTTTAGTGACAAATATAAGCACCCTGCACATACTAAGTGCTTAATAAATACTTGTTCAATTGGAGGGAAAAAAACCTAAAACATTTTTCTTCTTGATGTCTAAGTGAACAGTATGGGAAACAGTATGTCAGATGGACTAGATGTCAAAAAAGATGGCTTGGTTCTCCCATTAATTAATGTGGTTTAAGCAAAACACTTATTTCCTTCCCTAGGTCTGTTTTCTTATACATTAAAAAAAAAAAAAAAAAAAAGACTAGGCATTCTCCAGGGTCTCTAAATGCTCTATTCCCGAGTTTATTCTGTTTCTGATGTATTCTGGTCTAAGGTCCCTCCTAAGTCTGACCCTCAGTTATATGTGTGTCTAAGGCTCCTTTCCAGCATTAACATTTTTAGGAGCCAATGGCTTTAGAGATCATGTGGCCCCATTTGATTTTATAAATAAAGCTAAGCTTAGAGAGACTGAATGATCTGCCTAATGTCATACAGGGAGTAAAAAAGAGCCAAGAGTAAATGTCATCTTGGGACTCCAAAGGCAGTGCTATTTCCCCCTAAGCCATGACACCTGACAACACTTCCTTGTCTATCCCAGGACAAGTGGGGCAAAGGAGTAAAGTTAAAAAGTGCTGGACTTGGAAGTCATGAGATGGATTTGGCATCAGAGGTGCTGGAGATTCACTCTTGGGTCAGTCCCATTTGACCTAGGTGATCTTGGACAAGACATTTAATTTCTCTAAAATTTAATTTAAATTAAAATTTAATTTCTTTAAAATGAAAAGCTAGAAGAGACCTGTTGAAGTCTCCTAGCAGAACTAAGACTCTTATCCACTTTGTGGCTAAGGACAAGTCACAACCTTAGCTTCCTCATCTGTAAAATGGAGCTAAAAACATCTATATAGTAGAAGCAGCCTAGTGTAATGGATTAACATCTTTCATTGACTATTAGATCATGAAAATCTGGGTTAAAGTCCTGTCTCTGGCACCTACTAGCAGTGTAATTATTGGCTATTTTATAAATGAGCTGCTGGTGTGCACTGGTGGAAACAGTTTTCATACTGGGAGTTGGCCCCAGTAATGAAATCACAGGTATAGACCAAACTCCACTTTCTTCCAAAACTGGACTACCTTTGTTATAGGACTGGGAGCAAATGAAATAAATATGAAGTTGTGTATAAATATCAGTTATTATTAAATGGCTCAATACAATAACAATAACAGCAGCCTACTAGTAATGGAAGTAAAGAAGCAGGCCAGAGCTAAGAATGGATAAGCACTTATATCCATCACTAGCAAATATGTAATGGCTTTCTAGTGAAAGAGGGTTAGTATCATTATCTTCATACACAAAGGCATCCAAGAATGGTTAGCAAATTACCAGATATGTAAAATGTAAAATTTTATGTAAATTTTCTGCTTATGTAAATTTTATGTAAAATGTTATATAAAATTTCAGCTTCATCTTATTAAAGTGAACAGAGTCACCAGCTCAAAATCGAAGCTACATAATCCAAACCAAATGTTTTTACCAAAACATGAATCCTCACTTGCATATATAATATCTAATAATAAAAGTGTTGTACAGCACTGGACAAGGCAAAATATACTTGTGATTTATTCTCTTGTTCCCAAGGCTAATTGTTGTTTTGAAGATATTATTAGTCAGTTGTTTTTGAGTTTATCCTTACGATTGGTGGCTTTTAGTTATATGTTATATGTGACCCCAAACTTCCAAAGTGTTTATTATACTTGTTTATTTTCCTCAACGCTCTGGTTAAACAAGAGTGACTTCCCTTCAGATCTCCAAACATCAGCATTCTTCTTCAAGAAGTCAACTCAAGGGCCACATCTTCCATGAAGGCTTTCCAGATACTCCCATTAAAAGTGATTCCTCCCTCCCCAAATCTTTCGTCCCTCTCTATTAACATAATCCATGAAATTACACATTTCACCTTGTATCACAATTTTTTGTGAATACATCTTAGTCCTTACTAGACTGTAAGCCCTCAGAAGTTAAGAATGATTATTTTTCATCTTTGTAATTCCCAATGAGAATCAGTAACTTTTCCAAGGAGATGATACATCCCACACAATTGCTAAAGCAGTCTTGACTGTATTTTGTTATGGTAGAAACTATAAGGTTGAGGAAGAAATGGATCCATGTGAAATCTATGGAACACTCAAGAAAAGGCCATCTGTTCCTCAGAATTTGGATTCCTCTCCCAATAACTCTCTTCTCTGGTACCCATACTTTGTTTGGGAGAGAAAGGGGAGAGGGATTCACATTCCTTTATGCTTTTCATTTCATTATGGTACATTTTATTAAAAGACTTCTCATCTCAATAATAGGTGAGGAATAGGAAGACTGATGGACCTGACTCCAAAATCTTAAGAAAGTGCATTTTTCTTCATTCTTTATAATCACATTTATAGAAGCATAATCAAGAACTGAGTGTGTACACAACAATGGTTCACAATGGGGTGTATATTTTCCGTATTAAATATATATCTACTAGGATCCAGAGACAAAGTCTTTTCTAACTTTGATTCCTCTTTGTTTCCCTTGTCTTTTTTTCTCTCTCAGGGCTCTAGATTTCCAATATTCCAGTGCTTCTCCAACTTTTTCTGCAAATGTATTTTTTCTTATTTCCTGCACTGTATCATTCTTTTTTTCCTTCTCCCCTTCTCAATTTAATGTCTTCTCTGAGCAGAGCAGACTGATCTTGGCAGGGGTTGGGCCTTTCCAACTGACCTTGAGGATTTGCCTGTCCTTTCCAATGCAAACTCCTCCCAAATTCTTATTCTGTTCTAAGGGAAGGAGCCAAAATGCAGCAGAGTTCAAGGCTTCCTAGGCTGTGACTTACATTTCCTACCTGACAATTCACCTTTACACTTGTCATCACCATAGACCTGAGTAGAATAGAGGAACTCTTGACAAAGATAGCAAAGAGAGGTCTTGCAAAGATGCTAGGGAGCAACAAAATTATGGTGTAGAAAATGGTGGCAGGTATCTCATTTTACAAGCATTAAAGTAAAGGCTGAAATATTTTTATACCCAATAAAATTCTAATTTCCTCAGAATGTCCCTGAACCAATCAATGATATGACACCCTTATTTTAGATAAATATATCACAGATTTGCCAAGCTAGAGAAGAAACTTTTGACAACAGTTCTGCTTTAGCACATTGATGCTGTAGCCTCTGTTGATCCCAACATTTACAAGAGATTAAACAGCTTAACTGCTGTGTTCTAGAAGAAAGAGCACTGGATGGAGAATTAGAAAACTCAGTTTGAACCCAAAACTCTTGAACCCAAGTTACTGAATTCCTAAACATTCTCTTATGTGAGGGGGAAATAACACTTATACAGGATCATTGTGAGAAAAGTACTTAATAAAATGCATTATAAATATGAACCACATTGTTATTAACTCATTTTTCTGAATGCAAAGCAGAGAGACAAGATTAGCTGTGTAACTGGCTACCCCTTCAGGCTTATAAAATTTCAGGCTGTGGGCACCAAGAAGCATTCCTGTTCTCTGCTGCCCTACTGGACAGTTAGTTAGCTGTTAGTACCCAGAACATGCTGGACTACAGAACTCAGGAGAGCAGTATGCAGTTTTCAATGCTGTATAAAAGACTATAGTAAAGTGTAGTTTGGGATATTTCTAAGACAAATCTTCTCAAGTTGGCCTTTGCCCTATATAATAAATGTTGCTTTAAAAAAAACTGCTATGCCCATGATTTAAACCTGACTCGGGTCTTTCCTAAAACTTAAACTTTTTAGGCTAAAATGAAGTACAAAGAAGGAAGAAACATATTGGCATTTAAAAAAGCTATTTAACTGTAAAACTGCACAAGTAAATCTAATGTGAACTAATGTGTAGTCCAATTTCAGGGCTGATAGTATTTTTATTATAATAAATACTGGCTCTGTCAAGAAGTCATATAAACTAAACATCGATATATCTAATACATAGATGTTTTCATATATAGACTGAATTGTTCTTGATATGAAAAAAAAACAAAAAAAAACCTGCTGTCATAGTTCTCAAATATCTGTAGCACGAGCTTACTATCCTCCTGGAAAGAAGAGATATCTATTGCATTCCAAGACACATCCCAAGGTTTAAGGATAGGCCAAACCACATCCCCTATGGATCAAGAGGACTACTTGGGTCTATAGCAGCTTTTGGAAGAGTTTCTAAAGAGGAGATAATGGGAGAAAATGAGAAGGAAATCCTCTCTAATTTAGCCATCCACTATGGCCACCCCCTTTTCCCCACTCTGATACTTCCTGTTAACCAAAATGAAATTTTAAAATTCAACCTCAGACAAAAAAAAAAAAAAATTAAATTAAATTAAAAAGGCCTGATAGCTAAACTAAAAAAACTAAAAACTCAGAAATGTTTGCTGAAGTTTTATTGTTGAGAAGTAGAACTTCATGGAGAGTTTGGTTGTAGTTCAATACTCCAAGCTGAGAGCCATGGGCAGAGAGCCCTTAAATTCATGCTTTGTACACACAAACAGGTCTCTTTAAATACCTGGACAAGGAGGGAATAAATGATGATAAAAACCAGCAAGTGACATTTATATATAGTGCTGTACAATTTACAAAGTGTTTTTTATCCCTTATGTTTCTCCTCCTCACAATATCCCTAGGAGAAGCTGTATTGGTCTTTGGGTAAGTAGTTATACCCTCTTCTGAATGCCCAGAATCCTGAGGCTCTCAGATGTGACAAGTCTTTCCCAAAGTAACATAACTACTGTCAAAATCAGAATCAAAAATTAGGATTGCAAGCCCAATATCAAAGCCTCTGTATATTGCCTCCTGTGAGCTGGCAAAGGCTTATTTAGGAGACAGAAAAGAGCTAACCGAGGTACTGGCCATAGGATCCCAACATCCCTATATGGCTAAAAGACACTTTTTAAAGGGCTAAAAGCACTTTCCAAAATATGTTCTTGATCAAATTTCAGCTGAGATTTTGGAATATCTGTCATTACAAAGATGATGGATGCTGAAATGTACCCCACTTAGAAGCATTTCAAACTGAGGTTTCTAACAACCAGGCAGATTATCAGAGAGATGAAACAAGCTGCTCACTTCAAAAACTGCCTTCTCTTAGTTTTTCTCTATTGCTGAAACCGCTGTTGTTTGGAAATCATGACTTTGTTAATGTGAAACCAGGGCACACCAACTGTTTACCTCTTGTTTTCAAAGTAAAAACTGTTTTTCTCGTTTGTCTGTTTTTAATGTTTTGCATGAAGACTATGATGGACTTAACCAGTGTAAAAAGTGTTAGAGAGGTTTCTGGTTCTGCATTAGAGTGCGCTTATTATAAAACAACAAATTTTCTGCAAAAGGAAGTACATATCTATTAATGCCATGGACCTTCTCATCCAAGTTTCCTACTTCACTCTGCACATATGCTGATTATTTTTAGCTATTACATTTTTTAAAATTCTCAATCTAGTTCCTATTTTTATGTAAACACTCCTGCTAACTTGTTAGTAATTTTCACATTTCTTGAAACTCATGTTTCAATAACAATATGTATATAATAAGATAATTTTACTATCTTCACTTAGCAAATTTACTAATTTTATGACTAGTTTTAACTTTAACTTCCAACTTTAGATAGAATCACAGAATTGTAAAACTGGGAAGGTATTATAATATTATAATAATCAGAGGGTATTCTAGTCCAAAACCTAAGTGATGCAAAAAATCTCTACAGTATTTCATGTATTTATCTAGTCTCTGCCTTAACACCCCCAGCAATAGGAAACTTAGTGCTTTTCCAGGTATTCCATTCCATTATTAAACAGCTCTAACTATTTATCAGTTCTTCATATTGAACCCAAACCCTCAAATCAATATCTCAGTTTTAGGCCAAATAGAATTAAGTCCCACTTTATGGGAACTGAGACATGGGAAAGATAGCTTTCATATCCCCCATTTGGATCTAAATCTTTTCTACTCTAGGCTAAAGAGACCTATTTCTACAAGTGATCCTCATGTGTGACTGTTTTGTGAACTTGTCTTGATTACCCTCTTCTGAATGAGCTCTAAAATGTGGTACCCAGAAATGACCAGATTTTGATTAGGATAAATGGAAATATCTATCCTCTTCTGCATTTGAAACCAGCAAAAACAAAAAACAAACAAAAAAAACCAAATAAACAAACAAACAAAAAAAAAAAACACCAACTAAATTACTGGAGAATTAAGGACTACTTTTCTGATTCTGATGGTAACACCCATGATTATATGATTATTTTCTGAATGTCCATGCTACAGTTTTCATTAACAGTATAAAAAGTATAGAAGATTTAAGAGAAGGCAAGTTAGTTTGAAACCACAGCAGTTTCAGCAGTTACCCAAGCGGTGCACCGAAACCACACAGGACTTACTTTAGCAAAAACAATGTGAACAAAATGGTTTACCGCAGGTTAAATGCTGTTAAAAGCTCAGACTCCACCCCAGGTAAAAATCTTAATTTTTTACTTCTTGATTTTCTTAAGTAGTGATCGCTCTCTGGCACTTAAAAGGTTAATATTAAAAGAATATAAATGCACTTTCCAAATGAACAGTTTGGGACTCGTGTTTTAACACAAGTTAAATATGGCTTTCCCAGAATGCTTTTCAGGAAATCTTATACCTAGCAGGATACAATTTCTACTTACTCTGTGAGAAATTAGAAAGGCCAAAAACCTGAGACAGATTCTGTTCTATTATAGCCACTATTTGACATGGAAAAAAATAACTTTTGGTGAATTCCAAGTTTTACAAATAAGGTTAATAAATACCATTGAAACAAAGATCAAAGAGAGAGGAACTAAACAGGTTTACACACATCTATAAGTAATTACATTAATGCTGAATAAATGCACGTGTGTGTATAGAAACACACGTGATACATACACACACAAATGTGCTATTTATACATACATGCATATTCCAATGAGAAACTCCCCTGTGACTGACACTACTTACTAAATTTACCTGGTAGCAACTTTTTTAAAAATGAAAGATCAAAGCAAAAGAATAAAAAACAAGTGGAATTTCTGGTTTGTGGCTGGGCCAGCTGCTTCCCCCAAGTCATTTATCCTACACAACACAGGTTGCCCAAACTCTCATACAACTGTCAGGACTTCTGAAAATCAAGCCAATGAGAGGTGATACTGGGTGGTACTTAGACAATACTGGGAGGGAATTGTTAGAAACAGGCAAAGGATTCCTTCACAGGGAGGATTAGTTTACATTGCTTACATATAGAAGTACAGTGTCAAGAATAGCAAACTTCAAAGATCTAGACTCAAATTCCAGATCTTCCACTCACTAGCTATATGTCCTTGACTATTTTTTCCTCTCTTGGCCTTACATTTCCTATCAGTAAAATGGTAATAATAATAACACTTCTACTATGTACCTCAAACAGAATTAAGTTAGGATCAAATAAGATCATAAATGGAAATTATTAAATACAAATATAAATTATAATATAAAATGCTATTTTATAGTATATAATAGAAAGTATTATTTTAAATTATATATAAATATAAAATATATTGATTATATTAAATTACAATTATTTTATATTATATATTATTATAATATAAATATTGCTACTTTTCTTCCTTTAAAAAATTCAGTGTAGAAAAAAAGGAATAAATAAGTGTGTGCTGATCACCAGCATTTAGGACAACAGCTTTATAATTTAAATGATCACTCTTGGTAACTTATTTTTAGATTCCCAAATGTTTATATATGAGTGCATAAACCAAGAATCAATCATTTTTAATGTGAGCAAAGCAAATATATGATAAGAACCATTAAATCATTTGCAAGGGATTGAGCATTTGACAGGCACCTTATATTGGCATATGCATAAAAATATGGCCAACAGAGATCAAAGCTGCACCTAAAACATGGCTTGATCAGATAAAATTTGAGGTTCAAAGTGATCAGAGTGTTGAGATTTTTCCACTAAAAATATTTACTAAATATCAAGAAAAATCAACTTAATGTTGATTAATTTAATTTAAAAGGAACAGGAAGAAGGTGGTTCAGAATCCATGAGAAAAGATGAACAAGCCTTTTGTCCCTTCATTCCATCAAAATTTCTGGATGATATCACTGGCATTTAATAAATATTAAAAATTCCCAAAGATCCCTACAAAAGGCTTGCATACATACAGTATACAAAAACATGACAGGAATCATATTGGTACAGAAAGGGAGAAGGAAGGAGGGTGATCATCCTACCAGTAAACAACTTAATGCAATCTCACAACAAAATCACAGTATGATGTACTCAGTCTCAGACCCAAGTTGTGTTTGTCTATCTTTTGTTTTTCAAAATCTCAAAGTCTGTCAACATTTCACGTTCAATACTTTGGGATTCACCCAATTTCTGCAGACATCTCATACTGTTCACTCTTCCCCCCTAACATAAGCCAGTAAATCCAAATAATGAATTCTACAGTAGTTACTATGTGGTCCTAAAAGCACTGAGTTGAGAATCTTGCCATTTTCTACAGTAAAAGCTAATTGTACAGAAATGCTATGTGTACAAAATGCCAAAGTTTCACAAATTCATTTAAAAGATAATACAAACTCTGTCTGAGAAACAGAAGCGGGGGGGAGGGGGGAGGAGAAGAGAATTCAGTTTGACTCTTTTGGTAGGTATCCCACCAGGGAGTTCTAAGGCTCTCACTAGGAGGCAGCTGAGAGGATTTAATGGGTTCCCTTTCCCTTCCTGAGAAGCTTCATCTGAACATTTATTCTGTGCTGACACTGGCTTAAGAATCAAGGCACTGGGGGAACACAAAGCCTCAAACAAAAACCAATCTCTCAAGTTCTAAAAGTAGCAGAATGCTTTGAAAGTCATTGTCAATGGGTACAAGATGTTTTCCCCAGCCTGATAGGATATGATAGATAAATAGGAGTTACAGATGTGAATGATACCTTTAAAAGATGTTTTACATTATACTATATGATACAATTTTAATAAGAGTGAACATTCAGGATGAAGAAAGAGATGGTATAAATAGGAAAGGACCGCCTTGTTGGCAGTTCAGTGACTGCTCAAGATCAAACAAGGAGTTAAGTGAGATGGGACTGGAACTCATGTCCTCTGACACCAAGAAGAATGACCTTTTGACCATACCATCTTGTTGCCTGCCAATACTTTGCCTTGATGAAAGAAAAAAGGAATCCAAGAAACAGAATTTTAGGAATAGAACTGAGAAGTCTAATTTAGTCCAACCAATTCCTGATCAAGAATATTCTCCCCAGACTAACAAGGGATACACCAGTTCTTCCTGCAGAATTCCAATGATAGAGAATTTCTACATTATAGGACATGGTACATTTCACTCATTCTTTAGAATTAGATTACTTAATTTCCAATTGGTCTTTAGCCTGTCTTTCTCTGGCCCTTTATGAATGTAATTTTTGTTGCATTATGATCTGAATAGGAAGCATTTACTATTTCTGCCATTCTTCATTTGTTTCTGAGGTTTTTAAGTCCTTAATACATGGTCAAATTTTGTGTAAGTGCCACATACTGCTGAGAAAAAAGCATATTCTTTTCTATTCCTACTCAATTTTCTTCAGAGGTCTATCATATCTAAGTTTTCTAAGATTCTATTAACCGTTCTAATTTCTTTCTTGTTTATTTTGTGGTTAGATTTATCTAATTCTAAGAGGGAGTGTATCGTTTTACTGTCTATTTCTTCTTTTAAGTGACTTGACTTCTCTAAGAATTTGGATGCTGTACCACTCGATGCATATACCTTAGTAACAATACCACTTCATTGTCTATGGTATCCTTTAACAAGATAGTTTCCTTCCTTATCTCTTTTAATTAGATCTGTTTTTGCTTTTGCTTTATCTTAGATCAAAATTGCTACTCCTCCTTTTTTTGCTTCACCTGAAGCATAATAAAGTCTGCTTTTTACCTTTTACTATTACACTGCATGTATCTCTTTGTTTCAGATATATTTTTTGCAAATAATATATTGTAGGATTCTGGTTTTTAATACACTCAGCTATCCACTTCCATTTTATGGGAAAGTTCATTCCTTTCACGTTCACAGCAGTAATTACTATCTATATTTCCCTCCATCTTATTTTCTCCCCTGTATATACTTTTGTGTTCTCTCTCTGAGGTGGTATATGTCACGGCTGGAAAGGTCTTCCTTATATTCAGCTTACATCTGCCTTCTTGTCACTCCCTGATTCTATTCTGAGGCTAAGCAAACTAAATCTAATTGCTCTTCCACAGGAAAATGCAAGGAAATCAAGAAGGAGCTGCTTTTCACAATCACTATATTTTGATGGCCAGAATGTAGGAAGGATCTTTGGGTGTATATATGCTCTCCCTCTTCCATTCTAAGAGAATTCTTGCTGACTCACAGACTACAGGAACAGCAACTTACATTTATTGAAAAAGTCTCTCCTCTCTGGACTCAGTTTCCTTATCTGTAAAACATGACAACTGGAAAAGATGATTGCTAACTATAACTGCATAATGCTTTAAAGTTCAAATGTTTTCCTTACAAGAGCCCTCTAAAGTTAAAAAGTACAAGTAGCGTTATTTCTATTTTAGATTATAAGGAAACAATCTCAGAGAAGTAAATAGACTTGCTCATGATCAATCATTTATTATTAAGTTCTACATACATATTCATACTGGCATCAATACAGGGCTCAAAGTAGCTCAGAGAGCATAGGTCTAAATCAGTCCTTTCATTTTACAGATGAGAAATGTGAGACCAAGGCAGGTTCAATGCCTTATCCAATCACACACAAGTAAGTCAGACAGTGGGGAGGAGGAATAGAAAAATATGAAATCCTGTGCTCTGACACCACAGCAAAAGATTTTTCTACCATACCATGCTACTTATTCAATAGAAAAGTCTATCAAGTCTCTATTGCTATAGAGGAACTCTACAATACTGAGGAACTCACATTCTACTGGTAAGGGTGAAGATAGGAATAGCATTTTCACAGATAAGTAAATAGAGGTTATTTTAAAAATTTCTTTGTCACTTGGGTGGAGCAAGCCAGTAATTGACAGAATGGGGCCTCTGGCCCAAGAACCTACTAATCTCGGAGACTAACAGGACTCTTTTGACTCTCAGAGCCTAAGCTCTTCGTGTTTAGGCAGCAGCTAGAGCTCAAGTGATGACTGTTATCAAACTCCTACTCAATAAGTTCTTTCTAGTGGGTGTACACCAAAGTAGGCAAATGCTTCTATTTTTAATTCACAATTATCTATGCAGAGAAGGATCCTCTATCAAAGTTTTTTGGTTGTTGGGTTTTTGGTTTTTTTTTCCAGAGGAAACCCAAGAAGGAATTATATTCCTTCCACAATTCAAAACAAGGAATAATGTAGGACCCCAGACAGTTGTCAGTCATGTATAATTAACTGGAGACACTAAAATGATGAAAGAGCACTTTGTCCTAGTTCTAGAAAACACTTTTCTTGAAGATAGCTGAAAATTTCAGGTCTTGGATTCTAAGGACTTTCTGAGCATAATAATTTCTAAATAAACATCTATTTAGGTCAGGGATTGTTAATCTTTTTTATAATTGGCCCCCTTTGGCAATCCAGTGAAGTTCATGGACCCCATCTCAGAATAATCTTTTTAAATGCACAAAATATGTAGATATGAAAAGGAAACCAATTGTGTTGAAATAGTTGTCAAAATATTTTTCAAGATCAGTACCTAAGGCTAATTAAGAACCCCTCATTTAAATGTATTTTTATAAGCTTCCCTCAAACATGCATTTCTATTATAAAGATCAAATTTCTAATACTCATTCATGACTCAACAAAAAAAATTTCCTAACTATTCTACCAAGTGTCATGGGAAATAGAGGTTAACTATTTCTATTTCTACAACTTAGAATCTTATCTAAAAAAAAAAAAAATCATTGTGGGAACAGAATTAAAATGCCTAACCTGAGGGTGTAAAGGCATTAACCACATGGTAAAACTTGAGAAGACAATTTCTAAGCAGTTGTGCAATAAACAAGAGGGCCAAAAAAGAAACAATTAAAAAAAAAAAAAAAGAAGAATTAAATCTTTGCTGATTATTCTGGTTTCAAGTTGATTCTAACTAATATTGATTATTATTATTAATCAATTATGTGATCTGTAACAAATTTCCAATTACTGACCTTACTGTTGGTTTTAGAAATATGATTTACTTAAGTAAGGATACAAACCATACCCTAAAGAAAGCATATAAATTCAGCAAAAAAATGCCCTGAATTTAATTAAGCACTACAAAGACATAAGTCAGGACGTATTTCCTATTAAAAAAACTGTATTTTGTAGGTCACCACTTATACTGAATAAGGATGCCAGATAATTGGTAGTAGTTTTTATGTGAATAATGCAAACAGATTATTTCCCAGTAGAATTCTTGTATAAGAATTTATAAAAATACTATTCTAGGGAGTTGTTAAGGTTAAAAGGTCATTAGAAGCAATATATTGATAATAAAATTGGAGTGGAGGTTAAAGGTTATTTAATGGTTAGTGGTCGAGGCTCTTCCACTAATGTTACTGGCTTGCTGTACTACCAAAACCACAGGGGAGAGAGAGATGCACCAGGCTTTGTGTGAAGGAAGTGGGGAAGGGTGGGGCCAGTGCAGCCAGATACCCATATCACAGCACTAAAGGACTGAATTCTGCCTGTAACCCAATCACTGACACCCACACAGCCATTTCCTGAACTTTAAAAAAAAAAAAAAAAAATCTGTTTCTCTCTTTGCAAATCAACAACTTTTACCTAGAAACTATTCAGCGGTGAACTCTGACTGATTTCAATCTGTAGTTCGTTGCAGAAAATATATCATTGTTTACCTGAGAGAATTGTTCGTGTACTAAGTTTAACTGCCAGGTTTCAGGAGGCTTGCTAGGTATTCGTTTTCAATGAGTCTGGCAGAAACAAATAATGAAAAATGAATGCCTGCTTGCTTAAAATTTACTGAGAACAATCTTGAAAAGAATGCAAATCACAACGACAAAATGTCCACCTGGCCACCAAAAGAAAGTCAGCCACTGAAGCCATGAAGTAAAACAGTTAATCAATTTGTTGCAAGAAATTCTGTAAAGTTTGGTACTGAGATCAGGCTTCAAGATCTAGAAATGTTTAAGTGTAGCATCTTCAGCTACAGAAAAAGACATACAACCTTTAATATTTGTAGTTCTCAGGAATTAAGTCAAAGGAACCTGCTAAATGACTCCCACAAAATTTGAAAACCACAATAATCTTCAGCAACATGTAGTCAACTGGATTCTGAGCTGGGCAATAAGATGTCCTATCCTGGCTACCACTAAGTAGCTAGCTGGCTAACCATGGTCAAAGAATTTAACATTGTGGATCTCAGGTACCCCATCTGTCAAATAAAAAGGTTCAATCAGCTGGTGCCTAATATTCCTTTCCTTTTAAATATTGTGATTCTATAAAGGAAGTACAAAATGTAAACTGTATAAAGGCCAGGGACAAAAAACTTGGTTTTGGTCCATGCAAACTGGTATAACCCATGAATTTTTTTTTCGGAGATAATAGTGAAGAGAGGACATTGGACTTGACATCAGCTCTGCTACTTCGGGGCTATGGGACACCCACCTTGTTAAAGGAAGTCACTCAACCTCTCTGCCAGAGCTCCATTATCCTCATCTGTGAGATGGGAATAATAAATCCCTGCCTCAGAGTTGCTGTGAAGATCAAATAAGATAAGATAGATACATCCTAAATCACACAGCTCCCTAGTTTTGTAAGGTACTGTCATTTTGCACCTAGCACCAATCCTTTATACAAAGTACACATTTACTGTATATTTGTGGAAGCCTATTCTGCAAAGAAAAAAAATTTACCAATCCCAAGTGCCTTCCTGAATGTTTTCAAATCAAAGATATTATATTAAATCATATTTGATATGCACAGAAGCAATATGGACTCTGACAAGAAAAGTGATCTGGAGCCAAAAGGCCTCCACTTAGGTCCTGCCCCTGAAGACCCTTCAATGCACGGTTGTCGGCATGTCACCTATCTGAGCCTCAGTAAAATGAAGATGCTGTTATCACTGCTAGTGCTCTCCCCAGCAGGCTCACCAAAGGCAAAGGACCTGTTCTTGGTTCTTCCTGCCCACAGAGCTGCTGAGAAAAGCACAATGAAAAAGACTGTGTGTGACCATATGAAGATGACTGCACAAAAGTAGTCTTAGCTTCCCCCAAATGCTTTCTCTAGCAATCTTTTTTTAGTTAAGGAAGTATTAAAGAAGCAAAATGTAAAAATCTTACTGTATCAAATAAACAGAAACACTAATTAAAAGGGTATATGTGGTCTAGGTTTTATACAGGTGGGCTATTTTATGCCTCCTCCCTACATAAGCACCTGACGGGTAGGAACTGTGTCAACACGATCTTAGCACACAGCTACTGCTGCTATCTGCCAACCACAGTATAATCAATAATACCTACTCATATCTGTACAGCATTTTACAGCTCACAATGGGTTGCATGTGATCATCTCATCTGAACCTCACAGCAGTCTAGTAAGTAGTACAAGTGTTATCTTTGTCATTTTACAATTAAACTGAGGCTCAGATGGTCAAATGAGTTATCCCAGGTCACAAAGATGGCAGAATAAGAACATGAACCCAAGTCTCTGAATCTCAGTCTATTACTATTTCCACTAACCCCTCAAAAATTTCTCTCAGAAATCAAGCTAGTCAGAGAAAAAGAGGCTGTAGAGCATTTTCATCAGATTTTTCTCAAACTATTTCATTAGATCCTTTAACGACTCAGTATCACTCTGTTTCCTCTACACAAAGGCTGATCCCTCTTTCATCAAATCAAGCTAAGATAACAAAGAAAATACCTTGACATTTCTCCCCAGGACCTAGTACAAAACTCTGGACACAGTAGGTAATTTATGAATGAATAAGTAAGGCTATTAAGAAGTATGGTATATAGATATATGAGTGTATTTGATATAAACTTCTTCACCCTAGCTCCTCTGATCATGAATAATAACAGTGAAAGGACCATCTCCCTTGACCCTTCTTAGTTCTTGGCATTATGTCATTCATAACTTTCAGTGATGCCAGAGAATGGTCACACATGGCACTACTCAAACTGTATGAATTTTTTAAAATTTGAAATATGCTTTGTCACCTTTTCTTTGATAAAAGTAAAATAAAAACAATGTTTCACCATTATCCATTGGTGGGTTTTTACATGGTGCCATTTCCTTGCTTAACTGCTTAATACATGTTTTGGCTGTAGACTTTAAGCAGAGACCATGACATCAAAGGAAATTACACCATCTCAAAGTTTGCTATTTGGAGTTCTCCAATATTCATTTCTCTCTCTTGTAAGATAATAAGTACTTGCATTATTTCAAATAACTATAACTATTTACTGTCCACTGAACAGGGAAAAGGAAGGATAAGTATACCCTTGAAAACTTAAAACTGTTATAAAGACTTAAGTTTCCTAAATTAAAAGATACATTTTTAATGGAATCTGATACAAAAGCCTACAAGATTCCTCAGAAGTAATTTGTCAAATCTGAAATTGTTGTTAAATATATATTTACAGATAGCTGAATAATGATTACCTGCTTAAGCAAAATGTCTGCATTTCAATCGCCTTAACAAAGTAGAGTCTAGGCAAGGCACCTGAGTATCGTAGACCAAGTTTTAAAACGATATATGTGCATTATAGTCCACAGGAGGCACTGAACTTTCATCAGAATATATTAGATTTGACATCCCAACCAATTACTATGCACTAAGGAGAATAGGATGTTCTAGTATTAAGAATATTTGCATTTATAAAAACCCATAAGCAAAGTGTCCCTCATGAGATCCCACTCTGGAATCTGCCTACTTCTAGTATGAGTTCTTGACTACTGAGAAACATATAAGACAAAAGATGTTGTGGATTCCACATCTACCTCTTACAAACAGAACATTTCAGCCACTACATCTACTATAAAAGGAAAATCAAAGGGAAATAAATCTACAAGTTTTCCTAGTATATCAATAATAAAACAATATTATGCTAGATTTAACAAAGCCTATTGTCTAAGCAGCTCACAGCACTCCACAGGATCACAGTAAGAAATAGCTTTAGAAGTAATGTAGTCTGGGAGACCAATACATTATTGGTAGAATTCTGAACTGATCCAACCATTCTGGAGAGCAATTTGGAGCTATGTCCAAAGGGCTATCAAACTGTATATACCCTTTGATTCAGCAGTGTCTCTATTAGGTCTGTATCCCAAAGAGATCATAAAAAAAGGAAAAGGACCCACATGTACAAAAATGTTTGTAACAGCCCTTTTTGTAAACTTTTTTGGAAACTGAAAAAAAAAAAAAAAAATGGATGCCCACCAGCTGGAGAATAGCTGAATAAGTTATGGTATATGAATGTAATAAAATGTTATTGTTCTATAAGAAATGATCAGGATGATTTCAGAAAGATTTGGAGAGACTTACATGAGCTGATACTAAGAGAAGTCAGCAGAAGCAAGAGAACATTGTACACAGCAACAAGATTATAGGATGATCAACTGTAATGGACTTGACTCTTGGCAAAATAAGGCAATTTAATGCAATTCCAATAGACTTTCTCTTTTTTTTTTCCTCTTTTGATCTAATTTTTCTTGTACAGCAGGATAAATGTAGAAATGTATTTAGAAGAATCACACATGTTTAACCTATACTGGATTAGTTGCCATTCTAGGAAAGAGGAGGAAGAAGGAAAATTTGGAACACAAAGTTTTACAAGGGTGAATATTTTAAATTATCTTTGCAATGCATTTTGAAAATTAAAAAGCTATTATTATTATTTAAAAGTAATGTAGTTCAACTGAACAGAGAAAAAAATTTACATTTACAGAAAAGGAAATTGAGGACTAAAAAGGTTAAAGTATTTTTTTACTTATGTTAGAGAACATCCTTGTGAGGTACGTAGGAATCGGGATATTCCTTCTATGGTGATATCATACATAAAAAATTACTGAGAAGAAAGAAGAAAATTGAAGCTTCCTGAATCCCAGACTTAAGCTAATTTTAATTAATTTAAACTGCCTCTCTTCATGAAATGAGTAAGAAGTTATAACATGTGATCAATGTGGAAAGGCCAAAATAATTTATCTAGTATAAGAAAGAGAATTTAATAATGAAGGTATAGGTCCCTTCTAAGTACTATTACAATCAATTCAATTCAAACATTTATTAATACTACACTATATATAATTAACTGTGCTAGATACTAAATATATGTAGATGAAAGTCAACAGAATTTCTGCTCTCAAGAAATTTGCAATCTAGGAAAAGAAAAAGAAGCATACTAATGATTAAGAGTTGTAATCATATAACTGAATAGAAGATATCCAAACAGAGCGAGAGATTCAAGAAAGGTTCAATGACACAAAATTGAGGAACTGGAACCTGTGGGGAAGAACAGAAAAGGTTTAATGGAACAGACCAGATAACTCTGGAACTGTCTTGAAGGAAGGGAAGAGGCAGAAATCTGAGGGGAAGATCGTTTCAGATTGAGGAACAGTATATGTAAAGGCCTGAGAGGCAGAAAAAATCCATACAAGCCTGGAAAATGCCTCCTACATTGGCTAGAATATGAGTGAGAAAGGGAATAGTGAATAAGGCAGGCAGGAGTCAGCTTATGAAGCATACTAAAGACCAGGCCAAGGAGTTTTTTGTATGGTATACAATAGGGAACCAATGGATGTTTTGAATTGGGAAGCACCATGGACCAAGGGATTGGAAAGGGAGAAAACAGGTAAAAAAGATTAGTTAGAAGGCTATTATAATCATCTAAAAGACAAAAAGCTGGAATTAAAGTTGAATGCAATAAGATAAAAATGCAAAAGAGGAAAAAGGCTTACAGGATATTAAGGATACAGAATTAGCTTGACATTGAGTAAAGAAAAGTCAGTGATAAATGAGCTATTGAGGTTGGGTGACTAACTAGAATGGTAGCGCAATTAACAGAAATAGGGAATTATAATGGTTATCTCTATTCAACCATTCCCTACTCATTTCATTATAACTGATTTTGAGCAACATTAAGGCTACTAAGTAACAAAACAATGTATGCAGATGCATGGAACAGTGTTAGAAATAAGTAAATATCAAATGATATTACAGTGGACCTTAACTAGGATGTTTTAATCAATGAATAAACATTTATCAAGTACTTGAATATGGTTGGGGCAATGTTATACTTATTTTTATATTTCTTATCAGGTCTACTTTACTCTAAACTCCTTGCTTTTGATGGCAAGTTATCCAATGGAAAGCATGGATACATGATACAGACAAGGCTGGAACTGGGGTATGGGAGGATGGAGAAGGAAGTACCTTCAAGAAGCATGACTCTCAGGGTAGTACTTTCTGACTGTGTGACCCTGGGCAAGTCACTTACCCCCAATTGCCTCAGCAAAAAAAAAAAAAAAAAAAAAAAAGCCCCCTAAAAACTGAGAATTGAGAAGGGAGCCAAGTATAGAGAAGAGCAGGTGATGAGAATGTAGCTAAAAAACCCAGCAGAGATGATGTTGAAATCATAGGGAGCTCTGTGAAAACTCTAGAGAGATAAGAATTTCAAGGACCTGAAATATGTTCAGTTCACTATCTAGACTGCTCGACTTTCCCACTAACTGCCCTATCTACTTGCGATGACACTGTTCTCGTGAGTTCCTGGCCAGGACTGCCATTCCTGAGGAAGATCAGCCAATGCTACAAATACAAACTTCACTCCCTTGAGAATAAAGATCATTTTGTTTTCTTGTATTTGTATCCCAACCTCTAGCCCAGGACCTGGAATGAGGTAAGCACTTACAAAATGTGCTTGTGTGCTCTCACTCTCTCTGTCTCTCCTCTTTCTCTTTCATTTTCAGATTTTTTGCATCTAATGCAGAGCCAAATGCTTAGTACGTATTTGCTCGGTAAGTATTAATGCCAGGTGGCATATTGAATGCCAAGCCTGGAGTCAATGAGAACTATTCTGAATTCAAATCCAGCCTCAGACACTTACTAGCTGTGTGATCCTGGGAAAGTCCTTTACCCATGTTTGCCTCAGTTTCCTCACCTATAAAATAAGCTGGAGAAGGAAGTGGCAAACCAACTTCAGTATCTTTGTCAATAAAACCCTAAAGAGAGTTACAATAAGTTAGGACACAACTGAAAATTGAACAATATTATTTGCATTGAATGCACACCTATAACATCCCTCACAAATTCAAACTATCTGAATATAGTACTAAACCCAGAATTAAGGAAAATAGTTGTCAAAAAACCTGAACAAAGTCAGAGCTGTAGATTTTCAATGATTTCTTCAATCACATATAACTCTTACCAAACTTCTTATACTGGTAAGTTCCATAAGGGTCTGGAATGTAGCATACCTTTTCTTTATTATTTCACAATATGAAGCCCAGTGTCTCACACAAAGGCAGCATTTAATATTTATTGATCAAGTGGTAGTATGATAAGATGGCAAGAGTTGTTATTGAGACATGAGACCTAAACTTGAGTACTAATACTGACACTTAACTAACTGAACAAATTATTTAACTACTTTTATGGGGTTTTTCTTATTCTAAAAAGTGGGGATAATGAAATATATATTACCTATCTCACAGTATTGTTGCAAGGACAGTGTTTTATAAGCTGAAAACACTATAAAAATATAAATTATTATTAGCTGAACTGAACTGTCTCCAAATAGCAAATTAAAGGCAGCAAAGCAGAAAAATGAGGTGGGGACTACCAGAAATGTGGACAATCACAGCATTGAACAGAAACAGCTGAAAAGCTTTATGATGTTATGAATCTGACTCCTAAAAATTACCAAGAACCATCAATAAAAAATGAAATTATACCCATTATCTTCCCTTTAAGAAGGAAAAATATTTAAGTAGTTCAGAAAAATTTCTACCCCAAATGGTTAAAAATAGGAGTAGAATTATGAGAGAAACAATCATGGCAAGCTAGCCTAGGCATTTCCTTAAATGGAGGTTCTAAGTAAAAATTCATTAAAGGGATAGAAGAAGGTGCAGCACAGAGACAGGGGCATTTCCATGGTGAGAAAGCTCCTAGTGGAGGGGGGAGGGGAGAAGAGAAGCCCTGAATTTCAGGAGCAGAGCTGGGAGAGAAAGAATGAGCATGGATGACTTGAGTGTAAGGGAGATGTGGAAAACCAAGAGATAAGTGACATGAAGAGGTCAAAGAAACTTCCATAGACTAATAGCCAATTATCACCTATATTCTTGGGGAAGTTTGGGTATCATCTTGTGTGGAAAAAAAGCTGGAGATGGAGAGCTCCCATTTGTACCTGAACAAGACTTCCCTCTTCAACAAACCAAGGTTTTACTCAAAGACCACTATGGAAGAGGAACCCACAACCTCTCAAGGAGGCCCATTACATTTCTGAACAGCTCAAATCATCAGAAAGTTTTTCTTTATACCAGAAGTGTACAAGATGTGCTTCTTTAACTCGCACCTGTTCCTCCTAGTTAGGCCCTTTGGAGATAAGCAAAAATGGTGCTATCCCCCTCATTAAATATGGAATCAGGGGAAACCTGAGGGGTCTGTGTGTTGCTCTCAATACTTGCTAGTCATATGGCGCTGGAGGAGGCTCATGTTGCATTTAATTGCCTCATACTCTACATAGTCTTGGAAACCTTGAAGTGCTATATGAATAACAGCTTTTATTATTTCATACCACAGGCCTTCTGATATACTAAAATACTGATCATATTCCTTTTCCAAGGATCTCCTTTAAAGGCAAAATCTTTGACTAATCTTTAGATGGCAGAGTCTTATGGTTCTTCACTATTTATTTCAGCCACCCTCCAACTTCCAAAAAAGAGGCCAGAACAGAACACATTACTTATAGAGTGTCTGCTTAGAGCAAAACATAGCAGGACATAAGATCCCTTAACATACAGACTAAGATCCCCTTCAAGGATCTGGTACACATTAACCTAAAAACAAATTTAAATATCTAGGTCAATTCCAGATAAACATCTATCTTTCCCAGCTCACACCCAAGTTTAGAAAATAAGCCATGACAGGGAGAATTTGGTCTCCCTGTCAACATACTTTCACAGCTACTGGGGCAAAGGAAGAAAAACTACTGGAGGTTTCTACTCTTTCCTCCCTATGCTACCTGAGCTAGCATGACAACAGCTATCCTCCACTGTAGCAAACAAGAAGATGTCTTGCTATAAATGAAAAGAGTGATTATCTGTCACATTCTAATGGCCAAGGGATGACATAGTAAAGCACTATTGAGGAAGAGGAGGAAGGAATTAGGGATCACCTACATGGTATTGTTATACCAATGATAATTAAAAGAGACTGACTTGCTGTTGTTGGAGAGTGGGGTGAGAGAGGAAAACTATGGAATTGGATTCTATTCTATTGACTGTGATCTTACAAGCAAATTGTGAGACCTATGCCCTCATAAAGTAAATCATGTTTTTAAACTGCTTTGCCCAGTACGAGGCAGGTAAAAGACAGTCTCTAAACAATCAACTAGCTGACAAATCTACTAAGAAAAGTTTCCCCTTTCTGCTTCTATGACAAATGTCACAGAGAATTCTGGGCATTCTGGGCTAGGAGGGACCTTCAAGGCCCGCTAGTAAAACCTCTACCTCAATATGAATCCTTTCTATAGAACCCAAACAAGCAGCCATTCAGCATTCTTTTGAAAACTGCCAGGAAAAGTGAACTTTCAGTAACAAAGAATTAATATGCTATATTTTGAAGGCATTATGAATTCAGAATTCTAGGGGAAACCCAACCCCATATGGCTGAAATAAAATTAAAACTTAACTGCAAATCCAAATAAAATAACCTCAGTTTGAACTTGCTCTTGGACTTCTCTGACGTTGGAATTAGAGAAGTTGAGTGAATAAGAAGAGACTTTAGTTTACTTTCCCTTTATTCCTGGAGTATGGAGAAGAATGGGCAAAACTGATGACAGAAAAAGGCATCATACTTACCACTGGGTGGCTTGGGTCGGGGAGGAACATTTTTCTTCGGTGGCAGAGCAGGAGTGTCCTGTTTACTTTTAAAAGGGTCCTCTGAGAATCCCACCCCTCCAAAAGAGGAGGTGAAAGGGTCAGAAGGGGTGGACTGCAGAAATGGAAATGAAAGGGAGATAGAGAAAAGCAATTCAAATAAAGATTATGAAGATCAATCATACACGTAATCAGTTCTTTACTGATCCCCTCTTATGGGAGACCCAGGCCATTGGGCTGAGTCTGTTTGTTGTTTCCACGTGGTTGTCATTCAAGGTTCCTAAAGGGGAGTAAGTCCTAGAAGCTTTTCCATATCTGTGCACTGTGCTGAGCACATAGTAAGGTCAAATAAATGTTGAATATTTGCTGTTGAATAATGAAAGGCTGAAGAGGCCTACTCAAACTCTACTGAAACTACTTGCTCTGAGGTACTAGCGTTATCTATATTGCCCATTTCAATGGTTATTTCTTGATTATTCTTTTCCGGGACCATCCAGTTCCTGACATAATCTGTGCCTGTAATTACCAAGTACTACTCTGGCCTTCCTCTTATCTGATTAACCATTTTTTCTCAGGACTGGGGGGCTCTTTTCTCTCACAAACAAGTGAGCACCACAGGGATTTATGAACAAGGCATTTATGAAAAGGAATTATTGTACCTGTCTTCAAGGAGATTACACTTTGAGAATTCCTGAATGAATCAGAATTATAACTTTGTTATGTGACAGGTCAGAGTTCAAAACAGCTGTTAAGGAAACCTTTACAATGCCGACATCAGACCCCCAGATCTCTGTTCAAAAATTTTCAATGGCTTCTCATAGCCTTGAGGATAAATTACAAACCCCTTGGCCTGCAATTCAATTGACTAATTCTGATCTCCTTTTCTAGCCCCACTTTACACAACTATCATGTTTGCTTGTTGGTTTTACCAGGTTTCTTGATATTTAAATGTCAACTTTTTGCTGTGGTATATTGCTAAGCTTTTCAAATGATATTTTAATACAACAAAATTTAGGATGAAATAGTTTAAAGTCACTTCCAGGTAGACATGGGAATATTCTATTCTGTCCCTTTCCAGAACTTTTCTATGATGTGGATAAGGGCACTAAAATTCTAAGTCTTTTGCTGTTTGATATAGATGTTCTTTTTAAAAATAAATGATAAGGGCAGCTAGTGAATAGAACAATGGCCCCGGAGTCAGGAGGACCTAAGTTTAAATCTGGTCTCAGACATTTGACACTTATTACCTGTATGAACCTGAGCAAGTCACTTAACCCCAACTGTCTTTCACCCACCCCTCCCCACCAAAAGGAGGAGGTCCTTTCCACAGACTGTCAACCAAAGATCTTCCCAATCTCTAAGATCTCTTGCCATTACAAGTTGTCTATCTCCTTATTGCAAGTTTTTCTTCTTTAAAAGTTGTCTTTATTATTAATTTAATTATTCAACAGACATTCATTCACAAGTACTTCTGCTAAATATGCTAAGGAACTATAGTAGGAATTACTTGCCAAGAAATAATTCTTAATCTAAAAGAATTTATAATCTGTTAAAAGAATGTACTATAGCTATTTATATGTGTGTTTTACAAGACAATGTATTAACTGACAATAAAGATTCGAGATCAAATTGTTCTCAAAGTTGAAAGGGAAGTTTTAATGTGAAGAAGTAGATGACAAATCATGGAAAACATCATGGAAGAGGTAGCATATGAGGAATTCGTATCTAAACTGGGCCTCAGAGGAAAAACGTTTGATATCATTTCAACTTGAGATCACCTAAATAAAAATGCTGTGTGCTGGAGTGCGAAGAGGGAGAAGTTGGTTGAAATGGAATACATAATATCCACAGAATAGCAGATATGCTAAGAATGTCTTTAGATAAAATATGGTCCTGATTACAAAGACAACAAGGAATCCAAGACCATATTCAGCAAAAGGAGATGCATATGCCCTAGGTATAGGTTATAAGGGAACATCCAAGTGGATATATATAAAGGGAGTATACATAGAAATGAGGAGGTATTTTCTTTTTATCTAGCTTTTCACAATCTCCCTAATTTGAAGTACTCTTTTCCCCTCAAATTTTCTTAAAGAAACTTATCTGACTTTCATTTTCCTACAATATTTTCATTCATATTATATTGACTTCTGCTCATGTCACAGACTCACAATGGCACCTGTTCTCAAGGAGCTTTCCTTTTATAACCTATTTTTAATCATACCCAGTATAGAGCATAATGATGTGAACGGGGCAAAGCTCTGATGAAGTTTAATAGAAAGAGCTATTTTCATCAGTTATTATTTAATTATTTTATATACATGTAGATATCCTATCAGTATCTAATACAGTGTTCTATCCAAAATAAGTGCTCAACAGAGATCAAATCAAGCTTCAATCTCAAAGAACTACAGACTTCTAGAACTGCCAGAAGGTTATCAAGGCCAAAAGGATCATTGCATTACTATTTCTAATTTAATCTAAGCCTAAAGTAAAGCTTCTAATTTTTAGAAGTTCCAAATCACACTGATTAGAGAAATGCAAATTAAGACAACTCTGAGATACCACTACACACCTGTCAGATTGGCTAAGATGACAGGAACAAATAACGATGAATGTTGGAGGGGATGTGGGAAAACTGGGACACTGATGCATTGTTGGTGGAGTTGTGAAAGAATCCGGCCATTTTGGAGAGTAGTTTGGAACTATGCCCAAAAAGTTATCAAACTGTGCATACCCTTTGATCCAGCAGTGCTACTACTGGGCTTATATTCCAAAGAGATCTTAAAGGAGGGAAAGGGACCTGTATGTGCCAAAATGTTTGCGGCAGCCCTCTTTGTAGTGGCTAGAAACTGGAAGATGAATGGATGTCCATCAATTGGAGAATGGTTGGGTAAATTATGGAATATTATTGCTCTGTAAGAAACGACCAGCAGGAGGAATACAGAGAGGCTTGGAGAGACTTACATGAACTAATGCTGAGTGAAATGAGCAGAACTAGGAGATCATTATACACTTCAACAATGATACTGTATGAGGATGTATTCTGATGGAAGTGGATATCTTCAACATAGAGAAGAGCTAATCCAATTCCAATTGATCAATGATGGACAGAATCAGCTACACCCAGAGAAGGAACACTGGGAAATGAGTGTAAACTGTGAGCTTTTTTTGTTTTTCTCCCCAGGTTATTTTTACCTTCCGAATCCAATCCTTCCTTTGCAACAACAACAACAAAATTTGGTTCTGCACATATATATTGTACCTAGGATATACTATAACATATTTAATATGTATGGGAATGCCTGCCATCTAGGGGAGGGGGTGGAGGGAAGGAGGGGAAAAATTTAGAACAGAAGGGAGTACAAGGGATAATGTTGTAAAAAAAATTACCTATGCATATGTACTGTCAAAAAAATGTTATAATTGAGTCAAGAATTGAAAATTGAAAAATACAACCAGGCTAAGTAATGCAATTGATTCTTTCATACATCACTCAACAAAGTTAATAGGCATTTATTATGTGCAAGGCATGTTTCCACTTTGTTTTAACAAATTCATGTGACAAAAAAATAGTGGGGAAATTGGAAAGCAGTTTGACAAAAACTGGGTTTAGATTAGCATCTTACACTACATGCCTCAAGAACTTCCAAATGGATAAAGAATACATTATCAAAAAAATTTAGGAAACTTGGAGGAACTTTCACAACTATGGCTGACAAAAAATTATTTTTTATAAATATGTTAGGTTCTTACTAAGTGCTAAGTCAGTACTTAACAATTCTCTAGTTCAGGCCTTTACTGGGAGTTTAACCCCTATGAACTCCTGGGGAGGAGCTTGCATGCTTAGGAGAAGCAAGTTCATTGGTTGAAGTAATTTTTCCCAGAAGCCCTTGCGTTATCCCATGCCCATTCTCTGGGAGGATAAAATGGGGGCGGCACTTGAGAGAAAGGGAGTCAGTCTCTTGTCTGGGCCAGACTTGAGGCGGCTCTCTGGAGGAAGAAGTCTCTCCTCTAGACCAGAGAGTGATCGGCAGTTTCTGGAGAAAACACATTACATATTGGTGCCCAACGTCGGGCAAGGACTTTTGCTTATCCTGACAAGGACTTATTCTGAGCCCTTCAGAGGAGAAAGACCAGACCATGGCATGGAACAGGGATAGACACGATCCAGATTCCAGTGGGAAAGCCTCCAATCCAGATCTCAGTCTCTCTGACTCAGAACCGTGAGTAACAAGGAAACTCTGTTAAAGATTAAGTGAGTGTTCTAATAGATAAATAAGGAACTTAACTTGTTAAGGGCTAAACCAGCAATCTCTTATAGTGAAATGGGGCAAACGCCTTCTGTTCAAGGAAAATGTTTAGAGGGCATCATCAAGGTTATGAAAAGCCAAGGCTTGATTATAATTTTGGAGGAGATTACTGAACTTTTAAGAACTGTGAAGGTCATATGTCCTTGTTTTTCTCTGGAAGAATTGGATCTAGATGAATGGGAATTAGTAGGAAAGAAATTAGGTGAACACTACAATTCCAGACCAAACTCAATTTCCAAAGATACACTTCATACCTACAATTTAATCCAAGTGGCTTTAAAAATTGTTATTCTAAAGGAAGAGAAGGAGGAGCATGGGGAGGTGTCAACTAAACTAAGTGAAAAGGATGAATCAGATAACAGTGAAGTTAAGTACAATTCTGAGCAACAGGAGCATTTCCCATCTTCTCCCTCAATTAACCCTTCAGGGGTGGAGCAAGGAGGAGGAGGGGAAGAGGCAGAAACAAACAGAATTGCCTGTGAAGCAGCCTAAGCCTATGACAAGATTAGAAAACGCATTGGTTAAAGCTAAGAGAGAAGGACAGGATATAAGTGATTTTATACATGCATATCCTGTGATTGAAGAGATTGACTCTGTAGGTCAAAAAAGGAGAAGATATGCACCTTCAGATTTGAATAAAATTAAAGATTTGAAAAAAGGTTGTACCCTTTATGGGGCTACATCAGCTTATGTCAAAATGTTACTAGATGGTTTGTCTTATGAAGTCCTAACCCCGCATGATTAGAAATCCATAGCAAGGACATGTCTAGAACCTGGACAAAATTTGTTATGGCTTGCGGAGTTTCATGAATTATGTAAAATCCAAGTCAGATGCAATTTGGAAATAGGAGTTAACACACAATTCACACTGAGCACTTAGCTGGTGAAGATCGGTATGGAGAGAATTCAGAACAGATTAATTATACCATGACAATATATGAACAAATGGCTAAGGCTGCAATAAAAGCTTGGAGTGTCCTCCCTGGACAGAAAGATCGTGGAGAGGCTTTCACTAAAATAGAGCAAGGTCCCAATGAACCTTTTGCAGATTTTGTGGGACGTCTGCAAACTGCTGTCAAAAGAACTATTGGAGAAAATTCAGCTACAGAAATAATGACCAGACATCTGGCTAAGGAAAATGCCAATGAGATTTGCAAAAGAATTATATGGGGATTAGACAAAGATGCTCCTTTAGAGGAGATCATAAGACACTGTGCTACAGTGGGAACAAACGCTTTTTACACCCGGACTATGATGAACGTGGAAAGACAGGGTCCCTCTTGGTAAAGGACTTCTAGAGAAACTCGGCGATGTTTTCAATGTGGAAAAATTGGACATCTAAGAGCTCAGTGTAGGTATGGAGATAGAGTGAGAAGACAGGGTGAAAGAAGACCTAAAACCCCATGTTCAAAATGCAACAGAAGACTCCATTGGGCATCAGAGTGTAGAATAATTCAGGGAAATGGGATGAGGGGCCCAGGTCCAGGGCCCCAGGCAAAAAAGACTTGAGGCATGATGGCAGCTGAGGTTACACCCAAAGGGCCTTTAGAAGGTCAGGACTCTGATGTGATCTATCATCCGAAAAGCAATCAAATGGAAGAAAGGGATTACCTGATCAGTCAGCCAAAAGGCAATCAGATTGCAAAAATGGATTACACTTAGGGAGAATACAGGCCCTTTAAACCAACAGGGCTGTATCCAGTGCAAATGACTCCAATGTAATTGCCAGATGATGAGAAGAGATTTAGAAAGTGGTAAATAGAAGGAAATTAGAGAGAGGGTTTGCTTGTATTTCTTCAGCAGGAGAAGGAATCAGACTGTGATTTCAATTATCTTCTCTATTCAGATGATTCTCGGGTCTACTTATCAAGCCCTAAACTCTCTCCAGATTTTCAAACTTCAATTGCTATTAAGCATCTCTCACTGGATATCCCATAGATATCTTAAACTCAATATGTTTTAAACTTCATTCATTGATCATTATATACTTCAACAACAATACTGTATGATGATCAATTCTGATGGATGTGGCCCTCTTCAACAGTGAGATGAAACAAATCAGTTCCAATAGACCAGTAATGAATTGAACCAGCTACACCCAGCGAAAGAACTCTGAAAAATGGGTGTGAACCACTACATAGAATCCCCAATCCCTCTATTTTTGTCCGCCTGCATTTTTTATTTTTTTCACAGGTTAATGGTACACTATTTCAAAGTCCGATTCTTCTTGTGCAGCAATATATGTGTTTAACATATACTTTAACATATTTGACATGTATTGGTCAACCTGCCATCTGGGGGAGGGGGTGGAAGGAAGGAGGGGAAAAGTTGGAACAAAAGGTTTTGCAACTGTCAATGCTGAAAAATTACTCATGCATATATCTTGTAAATAAAAAGCTATAATTTAAAATTTTTTAAAAAAATAAACTTTACTCATTATCTTTCCCTCAAAATCCTTACATCTTCCTAACTTCCCTATTACCACTGAATGCATTATCATCTTCCCAGTTACTCAGACTCATAACCTAAGGGTCAATCTCAACACCAAACTTTGCCATTCCCCATATCCGAGCTGCCATCAAGTCTTATTATTTCTCCCTTCACTGTACCTCTTATATTTGCCCTTTTCTCTCTTCTACCACTGCCATCAGTCTGGTACAGGCCCTCTTCATTTGACACTTGGACTACAATAGCCAGCTGATTAGTCCTGCTTCAAATGGCTACCATTCAGTTGTCAGCCTGAACTTCCTAAAGCACAGGTCTGATCCTGTCATCCCTCAATTAAATAAACTCTAGTGGCTCCTTAAAGGTTCAAATATAAAATCTTTCTTGTAACTTGAAGTTCTTCATAACCTAGCTCCTTCCTACCTTTCCTCTTTTCTACCTTTAGCAGGCACTGTTTTTTGATTTTCTTTGTGATAGTCCCTGGCACATAGTAGACACAATCTTTACTGATTTATTCCCCTTCAGTATTCCACAGTCCAATGACACTGGCCTCTTTGCATACAGTATTCTATCTCTCAAATCCAAGTGGCTGTCCTTTAAATCTAAAATGCTTTCCCTCCACATCTGCACCCAGATTCCTCTAGATTCCTTCACATCTCCAAATCCCTTCTTCTGCAAGGCTTTCTAAGCCCTCATAAACTCAGTACCTTCTCTCTGTTGATTATTTCCATTTGATCCTGTATATATCTTACTTTTATGTAGTTGTTTATATGTTGTCTCCTTCATTAAACTAGAATTCCTTGAGGACTGGAACTATGTTTTTGCCTTTCTCTGTATCCTGGACACTTAACACACTGTCTGGTACAGAGTAGCTGATTAATAAGTGTTTGTTGTCTTGACTTGGTAGAAAATCAGTAGAGAAAGAAACAGAAGTGATATCTGAAAAGAGCAGAATATTTCAAACTCAAATAGAAACAAGGGGCCAATAAGCCATATAAACTAACTTAGAAAACCATATAACATTGTCTACATTCTACTATATTGTTATTTATTATGTTAAATATTGGCAATAACATTTTTATTTGGCTTGCAGTCACTTGAGAATGCTGAGGCAACATACCACAGAGGTTTGACACCTATGTTCTAAATGAAGCTTTTCCTGATCTCCCTGCACTCCACAAACAAGCCATTAATGCATTCCCTTTCCAAGCAGCTGTATATATTTTGTGAATATTTTACATAAATTTAAATGTGTCCATTTTGTCTTCCCCAACAGAATGCAGGCCCAGAGATTAATTTTTTTCTGGGCCTTCCCAGGGCTGAGCTTAGTAATTAGCACAAAATTGGTGCTTAATATATCTTGATTGAATGTTTCTTATATAACTATTCATCTTGGCTATTAGCTCCCTATTGGCCATTTTTATTATGTCCTATCCAATCTACCATCATTCTTATTGGCAGAGAAAACAAGAAAAAAAGGAGTAGTGTACCTCAGCTTTCTTTCTATCCTCAGTTGACTTCACCCATCTGTAATGAGCAAAGGTCCTATCCCTTCTAATTCATTTTTTCCTAACAAATTTTATTTATTTTTGTAAATGCCAATGTTACATATTTTATTTTTAATCAAGTACTTCTTTGAAATCTCATAAATCCATGACTGACAGAAATAAGATATTAGGCATGAAATGAGAATATAAAATACATGATAAGTAGAAAGGCAATCAGTGCTTCAGTCTAGCTAGATGACCATAAACTGATGAAATACCCTTCAAAACAAAAATGCTCCAAGTCATTATTAATCAGAGAAATGCAAATAAAGACAACTCTGAGATACCACTACACACCTGTCAGATTGGCTAGAATGATAGGGAAAAATAATGACAAATGTTGGAGGGGATATGGGAAAACTAGGATATTGATACATTGTTGGTGGAATTGTGAATACATCCAGCCATTCTGGAGAGTAGTTTGGAACGATGCTCAAAGTTATCAAACTGTGCATACCCTTTGATTCAGCAGTGTTACTATATGGCTTATATCTCAAAGAGATTTTAAAAAAGGGAAAGGGGTCTGTATGTGCAAGAATGTTTGTGGCAGCCCTCTTTGTAGTGGCCAGAAACTGGAAACTGAATGGATACCCCTCATCTGGAGAATGGCTGAATAAATTGTGGTACATGAATGTTATGGAATATTATTGTTCTATAAGAATGATCAGCAGGATGATTTCAGAAAGCCCTGGAGAGACTTACAGGAACTGATGCTGAGTGAAATGAGCAGGACCAGGAGGTCATTGTATATTTCAACAACAACACTGTATGGTGATCAATTCTGATGGACATGGCTCTCTTCAACAATGAGATGAACCAAATCAGTTCCAATAGACCAGTAATGAATTGAACCAGCTACACACAGAGAAAGAACTCTGAGAAATGAGTGTGAACCACTACATAGAATCCCCAATCCCTCTATTTTTGTCCGCCTGCATTTTTGATTTCCTTCACAGTTTAATTGTACACTTATTCAAAGTCTGATTCTTCTAGTGTAGCAAAATAAGTATATGGACATGTATACATATATTGTATTTAACATATACTTTAACATATCTAACATGTATTGTTCTACCTGCCATCTGGGGGAGGGGGTGGAGGGAAAAAGTTGGAACAAAAGGTTTTGCAACTATCAATGCTGAAAAATTACCCATGCATATATCTTGTAAATAAAAAGCTATAACCAAAAAAAAAAAAAAAAAAAAAAAAAAAAAAAAAAAAATGAAGAAAAAAAAAAGAAAATACCCTTCAAAACATCTCTTTTCCTCCTTTTAAAAACATATGATTCAAGTGATTTTTATTTCAGCTTGTAAACAATAAGTCAAACTGGACAATGAGGTAACCTATATATTACATAGGATTAATTAAAAAACAACAGATAAAACAGTATTAAAGACAAATGGGGGGGCACCTAGGTGGTGCAGTGGATAAAACACCAGCCCAGAAGTCAGGAGGACCTGAGTTCAAATTTGGTCTTAGATATTCCCTAGCTGTGTGACCCTGGGCAAGTCACTTAACTCCAATTGCCTCAGGGCCCCCGGGGGAGGGGGGGTAAAGACAAATAGAAATCCGTGTTCATTTTGGCATTTAATATGGTTATAGCTGTCATCATAAAGCATCACAAACTAATTAAAGCCAGGCTGATGGTGGCTGTCAATAATTGTTTTAAAAAAAAAAAAAAAAAAAAAAAAGGAGTTCAAGAGATAGCCCAATACAATTATTTTACAGCTGGTAAGTCTGAAATATGCTAAGCAACATAGATCAACTCTTTTTTCTGGTACAATATTAAATTCTAACCTCATTTAAAGCCCAAATATTCATAGATCAACCTCTTCCTACAATTCAACAATTATGACACAGCTAATACAACCACCATATCTTCAAAGAGATTGTTGATAGATGTATAAGAGAGAATTGGATGTTCTCCACAAGGTGCTTTCTAAAACAAATAAATCTCATTAAGACATCTAGAAAATTAAAGTCAGTGCATTTACACATGTACATACTTTCCTAGTTTTTATAAACAAAGGGGAAATACACATACATTTTTCATTTTAATTAATATTTTCCCCAGTTACATTTGAAACAATTTTTACTTGTTTTTAAAACTTTTGAGTTCCAGGTATTTTCCCTTAATCCCACTCCAATCCCCATCAAGAAACCACATTACACACATATATTTTTATGACTACTTTAATACTTAATGAGATTTCCCATGTCCTTTATAATTCATCTTACAGTGAATGTTACAAAGTCTACTAACACTTAGGGGTCTTTATTTACAAAACTAAATAAATACAACTAGCAGTAAGTAACTTAGGGATTGCACTGGTACAAAATAAACTTCAGCCACAATAAGAAAAAGGAAAAAGACTAGCAATTAAAATATCACCTGTTTAAAGAACTGAAGCTATTAACATGCCAGGCAAATCAAGCAAAAAGATCATTCCTTGATCTCCTTCCCTACATTGCACTCAAAAAAAGAACACAACTCCATTCCTCTGGGATATGCAGGTATCTACTGTTCTTTTAGTTTCAGCTGTCAATTATAAAAAGAATCAAGCAAATTCTTCTAGTAAAGACATAAATTCAGTTATAAAAAGATTGTCTTGATATGTAGCCATTTATCTCTTTGTAGGATTGAGAGGATAGGAGTGCACCTTTCTTGTGTTTTACTGTCATTGAAATAGTGCTTGAAGTATCCCATTTGAGGTACAAGGGAGGACAAGAAACAATCTCTCCTGGGGACCACAGCCCTGCCTTTGGCATTAGTCCATGTAAATAGCTATTTCTTCTGTAGGGCATTCCAGCGCTGTTTTTCTTTCATAAACCATTTCTGGTAGTTGAGTTTGGAATTACCTAACATACATTTTAAAATCCTTTCTGTGGTTCTTTGCTTTCTCTACCAACCCCAATTCCCTCTGGGCTTCAGCACTGTTGCCATTCCCCATGGACCCCACTTTTTAAATTTTCCTTGACTTTGTTTCCACTTTTTATTCATCTTATTTAAAATCTAAAGTGGGTTGGTGAGTTGCCAGGAGAACTTCCATCAATCTCTCTGGGAAACTTTTTTTTTTCTTCACATAAGAATAATTTTTCTTTGTACCTTTATAACTTCTCATCTCTCTTGGACTAATTTCCCCTGGAGCAGTTTTTAAGATCCTAACTATTCTTCTTCTAAACTCTTTTGAAATAAGCTCTCTCAGGATCTAGAATACATGTCATACTACTCCCAGCTTCCTTTTTCAAGAAGTAATAATTACAATAGCATTAATGATATCAGTATCAACATTTATACTTTAATAGATAACATCTAATAAATTCTTGTTGACTGCTGATTTACTGACAGAATATGAATCAAGTGTATGACATGGAAGGCAAAAATGCTAATGTTTAAGAAAGCTATACTTTGAGAAAAATGACATTCCAAACAGGGGACGCCATAGGGCCATTATATTCTGCCCTCATCAGAGCACATCTGGAGTACATATTCTATTCCAGACACAACATTTTAAAGAGAGACACTAGAGGATATATACAAGAGGACACCATGATAACATATTCTAAAGATGTACCTGAAATGTTTAGTCTGACAAAGAAAAGACTTAGAGAAAGCATGCTGTCTTCAAGTATCTTAAAAGCTATTAAGACTTGCTCTGCTTGGCTCAAGAAAGCTGTGCTAATAGCAACAGAAGACTGGGGAGGGCAGTACCATGTTACTCAGCTCTGATATGATCCTATTTGGAGGCTCATCTTCAGTTTGAGACATATTTTAAGAAGGACAATGATAAACTGAACAACAATCAGAAGAGACCCTGTAATCATGTAATAGAAGGGCTGAGGAAATATTTAGGAACTGGAGGAGATTCAAAAGCACGATGACATTTACCTTCAAATATTTGAATATATATTCTATAGTAGAGGGATTAGACTTTGCTTGGCCCCACTGAGCTGATCTGGAAGCAATGGATAGTAGTTGCTAAAAAGCAAATTTAGGCTTAAAGTGAAGAAAAACTTGCTAAAAATGCTATGGACTGCCTTAGGAGGATTCCATTAGGATTCTACCTCACTAGAGATATTCAAGGTAAATACCCATTTGCTAGGGATATCAGAAAAGAAATTATTCAGTGAAGGGTTTTAACTAGATGGTTTGTGAGGTTCAGCATCTAGATTCTGTTTTTTCTATGTTTTCATCTTTGAATTGCCCAAGATTAAGCCTTTACTATAACAGGTGTTTAAAAACAGGTAAATGAACTTAATAGAAAATCAGGAGCAAAAGAACATGGCTGCAACATGAAAGTTGAAGCTTTGACTATCATGCAATTAGGAATAAATGGAATAGTGGAAACAAAACATCAACATGTTGGAAATTAAATTTTCCATTAAACTGTCCAACTTTTCCCAGTTGAACACAATCCCACGTTTGAACAGGAAGTGTGACTTTTTTTTAAAAATCACAAATGCGCATTTGTCCTCTAATCACTATTGTGAAAAACAAAGAGAGAGAAAAGAAAGTTTGAAATGGGATTGAACTTCAAAAAATGAAAATGTCATTTTTAAAAATTATTTTTTTAATACCCAGAACAGTTAACTTGTTACAGTAAAAAAGGATACTGGAGGGGGATCTAGGTGGCACAGTGGATAGAGCACCAACCCTGAAGTCAGGAGGACCTGAGTTCAAATCTGGCCTCAGACACTTAACACTTCCTAGATGTGTGACCCTGGGCAAGTAACCCCAATTGCCTCAGGGGGGAAAAAAAGAAAAAAAGATATTGGAATGGAAATCAAGAGAATCAGAAGAAGGAATCTTAGTTAGCAAAGTATGACTTTCAATCCCTTAAAAGAACTTTTTCTGTAAAATCTCATACTTGAACTTTTGAAATAAAGGATATTTCCCTCAAAGAGATGCTAACTTCAGTTGTACCACTTAGACAAGTCACTCAAGTGCTTTGGGTCCCAATTTCCTCATTTCATTGAAAAAATAAAGAGGTCAGACTAGATGTTTACTAAGGTTTCTTTAAGCTCTAAATCCCTATGACTCTACTTCTACAGTCACGGTGGAGAGTCTCCATACAGAGCAAGTGCACTTTGAAAATAACATTTTTTAAAAGGCTGATTCTTTGAAACTGCTGCCACCAAGTGGCAGAAATTCTTAAAATCAACCCTTGCAAGGGAAAAGGTATAATTTATGCAGAAAGAACTTTCTGACTTAAATTGCAATTCAATGTTTCTCTGTAATAGTGACCAGTTTAAGTAAGTTAGAATCTGACTACATACCAGGTATAATCAATGCTCTCATTTGTTTTACTTAATTGCATATATATCAGAAAGGAGAAATCTTTTGAAGTAGAATTCATCACAGGGAAAGAGATAAAGAGGCCTTAAAAACAACAACAGTAAAAACTTTTAAAATGCCAAGAATAAATTTCTAATTTGCTCTTCTCTCCTCAGAGCATATAGACTCTATAATAAAATGCAGAGTTAGAAAGGTTTTCAGAATACCCTCTACTACTTGCTTAAATCAGGAAATCTGGGCTACTAATGTTTTCAACTGCAACCTGCTTTTTATCAGTGGAGATCTGCCTCTGGGAAAAGACAACTAAATATATCAAAGTTTAAAGGGGGAAAATGTTATTTCCTTGTTCTGTTTATTGGATTTTTCTAAACTTGGAGTCATAGAATAATTTCAATTTCAGGATAAAAGATTTTTCTTTTTTCACATATGGAAAAGACCTAAAGCATATCCTTTTGTTTCTCTGCCAATCTGTATAAAAGGCTTTTCTTTTCTTCTTTAGTGATGATTTTCTACCAGACAACCTATTGCAGGTATTTGCTTATCTAAAAAATACAGGCTTTCTTGGAAATAATCAGCCACAATCACACCTCAGATTATAGCCACAAGAGACAATACACATACCTGCTTTTGTTCCAATAGCTACCTACCATAACTTAGTATAGAGGCACAAACAAGTTCAAAGTATTTCATGGAGGCTTCTGCACAATGGAGAGGGGCTTAGAACAGAATAGTTACCATGACAGTTGTCAGGCATGTTGACTGTCTCCAAACATCAGGATCAGCATTATCAAAGTTGATCACTAAATCTGGGATTTTAATAGAACTAATGAATAATTTATTCAAATAGGTTCTGATAGAAATTGAATATGTGAAGCCCAGTTCTTAGTTTTCTCTAGTTATAAAAAGGAAATCATGATGTAAATAATAGCTCTGTGAACACCAGGAATGGTACTTAAGGCTCCTCCCAAAACACATGGCTCTGCATACTGCCTATACCAAAAGCATGTCTGTTGGAATGTAGAACTTACAGAGGCTAAGATGTGTTAATAAGAGTGGCTGTGGAATTTCCACATACAAGTTCATTAGTAGCAACAATAACAACTCAACTTAATTAGGCTGTTTTGTAGGTAACAAAGGAATTTCGTCACAGGTTTTAATATTTCTACTTTAGAAAAGGAAAAACAAACTTTTAGAAGAAGAAACTGACCAGTCTGTGATGGCATGGCTTTGTGACTAGCAGAACCAGTATTTCCATGCCCTTTGCAAACTTGTCTTATTAAAACCAACAACTACTTCATCTGTTAATAAAAAACTAGAGGGGGCAGCTAGTTGGCACAGTGGATAGAGCACCAGGAGGACCCAAGTTCAAATCTGGTCTCAGACACTTAACACTTCCTACCTGTGTGACCCTGGGCAAGTCACTTAACCCCAGCCTCAGGGGGGGGGGGGGGAAAAGAAAGAAAGAAAGAAAGAAAGAAAGAAAAATGAATAAAAGACAAGAGAATCTTTCCATCCAGGTTGGTTCAAGTATATTATGATTTTGCTTAGAGGAAAAAATACAGATTAGATGATTTCCAGTGGTCCTGTCTAGAGAGAAATGTTTCTCTCAACATTTATTACACTTCGTTGACAAGATTTTGACTTTTAGAAAAATATAAAATTAAAAATTATATAATTGTATCCCACATATTAAATCAATGAGAGAACAGAACTATTTTAGAGAAGAAAAGATGCTCCACTGAGCTGAGTTTACCTTTGACATCTGGCTGAAGTCCGCAAAGCCCTCACTACTACTGAAGGCACCACTTCCAAAGGGGTCTAAGGTTCCAAAAGGATCTGTAAGTTGTACCAAGAAAACAATTTTGTATATCTGTAAAATTTCTTCTGAGAAAAATTGAAAACCACAAGCTTTCTATCCTAAATATTCCACAAAGAAAGATAATTAGATTCTAGTTATATTTATGTGCTCCTTATAACAAATTTAAAAAGCAGTTCTTGAAGAACAGTCTGAAAATGTCTACTTTAGTTAATCCATAACAGGTACCCCTTAAATATGGCTTTTAGCTATATCACAAGATTCTAGAAAAAAAATCTGCATTTCAAACAAATCATAACTGCATTTAATTTTTTTTAACTATATATTTTCTGCAAAGACTTAATTGACCATACTGAAAAATACAAACCATACTGGAAAAAAGGGTAAAAGAGAAACTAAAGAACAAACTTTTATCCATAAGATATGGCCTGAAAGTTATTTAATGCCTTTTAGGTCTCTTTACTTGGTAGTACTACTGGTCATGAATAATATGCCACAGTGATGTTCACACACATTATTTCCCTTTACGAACAAACTGAACCTAGCTCTTGGGCAGCTAAGTTCCCAAAAGTAAAGAGGACTATTTAAAGAATCATTTTTGGGGCAGCTAGTTGGTGAAGTGGCTAGAGCACCAGCCCTGAAGTCAGGAGGATCTGAGTTCAAATCTGACCTCAGATGCTTAACACTTCCTAGCTGTGTGACCCTGGGCAAGTCACTTAGCCCCAATTGTGGGGGGGGGGGGTGGTCAGCGAGGGCGGGGGGATCCTTTTTATTATTTTCTGCAGTTTCCACACTATAAAGTTGTCCAAGCCCTTCACCAATAACAATACTAACTTCTCATTCAATCAAACTCTGGACTTTCTGAAGAAAAGGAACTGAGGTAGCTAGGAGAAAAAGTCTTGGCAGGTCCAACAACATGCCTGAAGCACAAGAAGGGGGAAAAAAAATCTTATTACTATATTCTCAATAGCATATTTTCTTTTTGAAATCTGCTGTTTCTAATTGATAGGTATAATCAGATAAATGATGCTAACTTTAAACTAATTCTCTAGTAAGGATCTTAAGAAAAATTGATTAGAGGTTGCTGTCAACTTTCATAATCTTTACAAATATAAAAAAATTGATAAAAAGATGCTACTGACAAAATAAAATAAATACTTTTTAAAAAATTCTCTCCAATTGATGCATAGGTTAGCATTATAATCAATTTAAATTTTTTTTTTAAAGGAATAAGAAAGGAAATTTTCCCTCTTACCTGTTCCTTTTGAAGAGATACTGGAGGATGAAAAAGGATCACTGACTTCAAAGGGATCAGGCTAAATTGATACAAAGGAAAAATGAAATGCAATTCGTGATTTTACATGCATGGACTAAAAACTTCCGCTTGATAATTATACAAAAATCACAAAACAAACCTATCTACTGAACATTTACTATATACAAAACACATTCAAGATAAAAAATTTAGATAAGACATTATCAATGTCTTCATGTCCTCATGGAACATAAAGTCTAGTATAAAAGGGCAAATGACAAAAACTACACCTCCCAATTCAGCTACATTTTCACTGATTCTCCCCTGTTCCTGGAATATTCTCCTTCTTTTCCATCTCTTAGCTTCCTCCCTAGCAAATTCTAGCTAAAATTCTTCTTCTGCACAAATCCTTAGATCCTTATTATTGTTTTCCTTCCATCTAGACCTTGATTGCCAATGTTGTGTGCATGTGAACCCCTTAAAGCACAAACTCTTTGGGGGGGGGGGGCTTTCTTCATATCTCCAGAACTCAGCACAGTGCCTAGAATATAGTAGATGCTTAATAAATACCTGTTGATTGAATGAAACACAGAAAACTAGGATAAAATACACAAAATGCCCCAAAATACTTTTGAGACAACCTTTATGAAAAATATATTAGATTCTACAGAATCACCATTACCAACAAGGGTTCAGAAAAGGCTTAATGTAGGTGGTGGCATTTAAGCTGGCTGATAAAAGATACATAGGAATTCAGCAGGCAAAAAAATAGATAGAAGACATTCTCAGATAATAGGAGAATGGCAAAAGCAAAGTCATAGGGACAAGAAAAGACAGCAAATATAAAATAGTCCAGTTTGGCTACATAAAAATATAATGAGAGGACAATAGCATTTCCAAAACTCAAATTATACTACAAAGTAATAATGAAATCTACTTGGTACCAATTTTAAAAAGAAATGTTAAGATCAGTGAAACAGATTAAATAAAAAAAGACTTGAAAACAAATGTATCTAACAATATAAGTATCTTGAAGAAGAAATCCTTGAGAACAGTTAGGAAAATGAGAAAGCAGTTTGGCAGAAATTAGGTTTAGACCACTAGCTTACATATAATCACAATAAACTCAAAGTATATACATGACTTAAATATTCAATTTTGTTATCAAAAATTAAGAGAGAACTAGATCAGGGACATAGCTATGAATGGGGGGGAGAGTCTCTTAATCAAAAAATGAATGGAAAGAAATAATTCCCAAAGATGATCAACTACTCAAATGCATTTGTGATTTCATCAATTCAAACTTCCCAACAATACAAATCACAATCTATTCATGCCTATCATTCCTATACAATTGTTGTACATGTTCTCTAAAAAGATGATCTACCCCTTGGATCCAGGAGGCCTTCCTTCTTTTCTTCTCACACTTATGCACACCTGTAGATCATTCAGCCTTTCTCTTCTGTTATTCCATATTCTTTCCATATAGACCAGCTCCACTTTTCTTCTAATGATATAACTAATCCTGGCTGCTGCCTCCTACTTCTTCAGAACTCCTCATTTATTGTATGCTTCAACTTACTCACAGCCACCTTCACCTCTTTACTGCTCTGAATATGAAACTTCATTTGTCAAAGGCAGCTATATTTTATATCTTGTTGCCATTAGCAGCACCTATAAAATTTTAGTATTGCAAAGGTTGATTCTTGCTTTTATAAAAAGCTTGAGATTAGTAAAGGAGTCCTGCAATTTCCCTAAAGCAATCCAGCCTGCTCTCTTTTTTCTACTCAATTCAGCTGAACTCATTATTCATCACAGATACACATACACAGAGAGCTCAAGATGGTGTCTATTCAAATGCATGCTGAAATCCAAGCAACAGACATTCATTCGTTTGCTTTTTCCTCAATGGATAAAAAGATGGAATAAAACTGTAAACCCTTTGATCCAGCAGTGTCATTGCTGAGTCTATATCCCGAAGAGATTATAAAAGAGGAAAAAGGACTCATATGTGCAAAAATGTTTGTAGCAGCCCTTCTTATGGTGACAAGGAAGTAGAAATTGAGTGGATGCCCATCATATGGGGAATAGCTGAATAAGTCATGGTATATAAATGTAATGGAATATACTGTTCTATAAGAAATGATGAGCAGACTGATTTCACAAAAACCTGGAAAGATATGCATGAACTGATGCTGACTGAATTGAGCAGAACCAGAACATTGTACATGGTAACAGCAAGATTATGTGACGATCAACTAGGAGAGACTTAGTTTTTCTCAGCAATGCAGTGATTCAAGGCAATTTTATAGACTTGAAATGGAAAATACCATCTGCATGCAAAGAGAGAACTATGGAGAGGAATGTGGCTCAAAGCATAGATTTTCACCTTTCTGTTTGTTATTGTTTGCTTTCTCTTTCTCATGGGTCTGATTTTTGGTCTCACTTTTCTTGCACAACATGTCAAATATGGAAACATGCTTAAAAGAGATTGTACATGTATAACCTCTATCAAATTGCTTGCTGTCTTGGGGAAGGAGGAAGTTAGGGAGGAAGAGAGGAAAATCTGGAACTCAAAATCTTATATAAATGAATGTTGAAAACTATCTTTACAAGTATTTGGAAAAATAAAATACTATTGAGGGAAAAAGAGAGAGAGATGGAGATATGAAACTCCTTTGAATGATTACAGTTCTTTTCCAGGGGGCACTTCAATGTTTTGGGGCTTTATGCAATCAACATAATAACATCTGCATATAGAAGTTAAAATAAGTCACTATTGATGAAACAGAGAAATAATCCAACTATCTTGGAAGACATTTCAAAAGACACACTAAGAAACTAAGAGGTCCACTCCCTTTGACTTCAGTCACCTCCCATATTTATTATTGGAGATACACACACACACACACACACACACACACACACACACACACACACACATATACATATACACACCAATTACTCTGAGACTGTTTCCTTATCTGTGAAATAGGGTTAATATTACCCACAGGATTATTGTGAGATTCAAATATAAAAATATAAAGCACTTTCAAATCCTATGTAAATGAAAAGTATTAATATCAAGACAAGTTTAACTTAATACATAAGGATTAACCTGGCTTCAAAGTAAGAAAAGAAAAAAACTGGAAGCAAGAGACGTGAGAAGCAGGAAGACTTGTTAGGAGGCCACTTCAATAATCAAGGTCAATAGTAACAAGGGCCTACATTAGGGTTGTGGTAGTAGGAACAGAAAATATTACAGAATTAGAAACAAGAGGAATGAGTTATAACTTGGACATGTAAAGTGAGTTGGAAGTAACAGAGATGCAGAAAATAAAACAATAAGTGAAAGAAATTAAGGCAATAAAGTTTTTTGGGGTTTTTTTTTAACCAACTGAGGTTAAGTGACTTGTCCAGGGTTATGAAGCTAGTACATGGTGTCTGAGGCCAAATTTGAACTTGTGTCCTCCCAACTTCAGTGCCAATATTCTATCCACTGTGTCATCTAGCTAACCCTGACAATAAAATATTTTAAAAGTACCCAAAAGAAAACAAACAAACAAAAAAGTTCAGATGGGACAAAAAATAAAATAAAATAAAATGGTAATTTTGTGATCACCTTGTTAAATTTAACATGTACCTTTTAAAAAAAATACTTTAAACAAGTCAAACTGCACATAATAGAAGTTCATGGTTTTATATGTAAACTTCTTTTTTTTTGTTCTCTGTATTAAAATGCTCATGTTTGTGAATTATCTTTGAAATGAAAATTCTGTTTTTTAAAGTGAGGGGAGGAACATTGGAAAGGTCATGGTACTGCTAGAAAACAAAGTCAAAAAAAAGGAACAGATTTAGAAGTTATAGAAAACTGAGTGATAGGCTCAACATAGGACATGTTGAGTTTGAGGTTATGGTGGGAGATCCAAATGGAATCACCTGTATTACAGTAGCAAAATGTGAAGAATAAACTGAGAAGGGAGCAGTACAGAGATGAAAAGGTAAAAAACAAAATCATAGGGAACATTCTCTACAGGGTGTCAATAGGTCAAGAAACTATTAGAAACAGAGGAATGGTAAAAGATAAAAGGATATCTAGGAGAATGTGTTTTCTCTGAGATCAAGAGGTAAAAGAGAACCCAGAAGAAGAGTATAAATGCAGAAGCATCAAAAAGAATGAGGACTCAATAAAAGTTGTGAATTTTTCTGGTTAGGAGATAATTTTGGGACTGAGGAACGTATTGCAAAAAAGGCATCAAAATATGACAATGCTTTCCAAAAGTTAAGCAGTACTGGTCCTTGAGAAGAAAAGTAAGAATATATACCTTCTTCCCTTAACAATAGAGGTAGGGGACCATGAATGTGGAATACCACATATACGGGAAGATAACCGTGGACATTGCTCTCATTCACTCATTCTGCCCAGGAGGAAGATGCTTGGGATAGATATCACTCTGCTCACCCATGGGCTTGGGGCCTGTCAGTTACTCTCCACTTCAGTTAGCCTGCCTGTTTATTAGGGGGTGCAACCACTTCATATGCTACAGCTTTCTGGAGCTACAGGTGAGAATTGAGTGACTGGCTAGACACCAAAGATGTCTAGCTTTGAAAAGACCTCACCAATCCTCCCATCAGAGGTGCTAGTCCTCTCCGATATATATAAAAATGAAATCAGGAGCTAATAAGACCTTCAAGGAAAAAAAAAATCACTTTTCTGAAAAATTATACCAGGTTGGGACAGCTAGCTGGTGCAATAGATAGAGGGTATTAATATATTCCTCATATTAACCATATTAAAGCATTTCCTAAAAAACACTCTCACTTGAAAAAAAAATTAAATCAATGACTCTCATTCCACAATGATTAAGAAACTAATAATAAAGGGTTTCTCTAAGATGGCGAAAAGCAATCAAGAATATATCCAATAAAACTTTATTCTAAGCATACTATTTCAGTGTCATAATATGCTATAGCCCAACAATTACCCTCCTGACAATGCTGAAGAGTTTATTATCTGGCCCATTATCACCTATTCAGCAGACAATCAGATCTAGGGCCCTTATACTCCCCCTAATCCTAAAAGAGATCATGTTTAATATTGTTCCTAAGATATTAACCATTCCTTAGTCTTTAGTCATGTCTCCAAGGCAAAGCAATTCAAGATATTAGATTATTCTTGTGTATTTTACACACACACACACACACACACACACACACACACAAATGTATAATCTATCATAAAAAAATCACTTACTTTTGAAGATGAGGAGGGGTTTTTTGTGAATGGATCTGAGGTAAATGGATCACTCTTGACTTGTTTCTTGAAGTAGTCATCAGAGCTACGAAATGGATCACTTTCTTTGAAAGGATCCCCTCCAAATGGATCTAAAATTTAGTAACAGAAAATAAATGAACACCATTTCACAAATGCTAGATACAACAGCAACTCATAGGCAAACTATTCTACCTGAATGTTCAAAAACATATATTTAAAGCTCCAACCAAAAGGAAACTTGCAAATTTAGGTATAATCAATAAGGATACTAAAGGATAGACATACTTCTTAGCAATGCTATGGAGAAAAGAATAGAGCACACAGCTGTGCTGCAGACATTCTGAGGAATAGTGGAAAGAGCCCTAGCACTGACATCAGAAGACCTGGGTCATCACATACTAATTCTAAGACTGTGAGCAAATCACTTGCCTCAGTTTGTCCATCTATACAATGGAAGTAACAATATCTGCCCTGACCACCTTACAGGATTATGAAAATTCAATGAAGGTTGTTTATAGAAAGGGCTTTACAAACCAGAAAGCACCATAAAAATATTGGCTTTGATGATCAACATTTACAGAGGCACCTATGAACAAGTGTGGCATAGATCCCTTGTTAAAAGTCCAAGGGTGACATTCTGTGGCATTTAACCAGGCTGTCATGGACAAGCATTTACTATCACCTGGCTATCAGGAGCTTCCTTTGCAGTTTTGCTCCTCACCTTTCTGTGAAATGGACAAGAAGGGGTATAAAATTGCAAAAAGGAGATAAGATGACAATTTCAGCTTCCTTTAGAAACTAAATAAGACTTATACTGGATATCCTGCTAGGGGAAACTAGGTATTTATTTTTTCAGTTTTCAATTTAAGCAAAGGAAAGATATACTCTGTAAACTACATTACTCTAGGAAAATTCCATGAAAATGTTCCTTGTAAAAAAGTCTTTTACCTGCTGAAGTCATTTGTTGTTCTGCAAAAGGATCATTCTGGAAGGGGTCACCTAGATTTAAAAAGGGGGATTTAAAAAGATTTTTAAAATTTTTTTTAAAGTTTAAAAAGATTAAAAAATGTTTAAATAAGATTTAAAAATCCTCAAAGTTAAGGCTTCTGACAACATTATTTCCTTGCAAATTTCCCTTGGCTACTCCCCCCATTTGTGAAAGAAAAATGCTTCTCCTTTTGCCCCCAGATGGTTTCTCTCTACAAATACACTTTATTCTTTTGCTTTGAAAGAGTAATTCTCACTAAAAGCACAATTTTTTTTTTTTCAAATACAAATACTATGTCTTAAAAAGTTGCATGCAGGCTGTTTGCCATAAGCTGGGGTAGGACAAACCAGAGAGCCAATCAATTCCTGAGGTCAGCTCCTGGTATAGTTCTGTCTTCCTGTGGCTCAAGAGGCCAGGCTGTTAGATCCATTTCTAATAGGAACAGGCAGCTAAAGCTCAATTTAGCAGCTGCCTCATTCTTCCTCTAAATAAGGTGTTCATCTACAATCTGAAACTTTAGAGGAAAAGAAATTTAAACACCATCTTGAATGTACTTGTAAATCACCTTCCTTTTTCTACCCTTCGCTGTTTTTCTCACATAAAGCAATCTTTACCTCTAAACTAAAGAAAGGAAGAAATGTCAGGAAAGCAATAATCCAATAGCAAAAACTTTGATAGATTGCTGTGTAACTCTGAGTGAATTACTGTTTTTTAACAAGGATACATATCTAAAGACTAATGAAGTTTGTGAAGCATGTTTCTAGACCAAGAATGTTCATTTAATTTTTGCTTTAATCTGACCATTTAAGAGTAAAATTATTATGTAAATATGGCATTATAGGTACATAATCTTTTGATCAACATATTAGCCCCTACTTACTGCCTTTGAAGGGATCAGCTCCTTTAAACGGATCAGATTTGAAAGGATCCTCTGCCTGGAAAGGGTCTGTATGCAATTCTTGTGTATTGTTGCTAAATAATAAGGCTTTATTCTTGAATGGGTCATCCTACAATTATATGGAGAAACAGTATAAGGCTTTTCTCATTTAAAAATATAAACCAGTCAAAATGTAATTTCCAAAAAACATTTTCATGTGCCCTACTAAATACTAAAATCCTAAAATAAACTGCTACTGAAATAAAGATCAAAGAAATGCCTTCCTTAGTGTAAATTTAAGAGATAAATTAAATTTTTATTCAAGTAACTGATAAATTTTTTCTCTTTATCACATATAAAGAACTTAGCATTCCTTTCTAAAAATAGTGGTGGGAAAACCTATCATCATTTTAAATTATTCAATTTACAGAACATTTTCACAAAATTCCCAGTACCATTCTATTAAAGTACAATGACTAAACTACATTACAATACTAAGGGAAGAAAAACCTATATTTTTATATTTCAGCTATCAGAATTTATCATAATATACATATTAGGTACCAGCACAAACTAAGGGGGGTATCTATATTCTTCAATGTACACTTTTTTTATTTTGTAAGTCTTATGAAAGGCTAATTTCTAATGTAAATGGTAATAAAGTATGCACATCATTTAGAAATAATGACCACATTTTAGTTATTGAAGACATACTGTTTGTTAGTTAAAACAGACAAGTTTTATTATAGCAGAACAAACATTAATTCTGCCAACAAGAAGAATTATTTAGCTTCCATTGGGTTGGAATACCAATTCCAAAATACTATCCAAATTGGCCAAACCTTAGGATTATTAACAATTACAAAGCTGGGCCATAAAAACCTAAGAAGCAGGTAAGAGAAACTTTGCCAGTCAAGAATGTCTATGACAAAGTTAACAATACAATGAAATCAATTAAATCTAGCAATATGATTTTCAGTGATGCTTGGTTAAAATGCAGATCTCCTAATAACAAAAAACCCTACCCAAATTAATAGTCTCCATTGTCCCCAATCTGGGATTCCAGGGTTTAACCAAAAGCTATACCTTCTGCCGAATACAGAACAGTTTTTTTCTTACCTGAGAAAGATTATCAGGAGTCTTCAACAATATGGCCTAACAAGGTAGGCATCAGAGTCAGATTCTTGGGCTATTTGCCCAATATACCCAGCCAAGAACCCAAGATACTTAAATAGTACAAGGATTCCGTATAGGTATAACACTGCTAAGGACCAAATAATAAAAACATTCAGCTAACATCCAGTGAAATTCTTGGATACAGGGGAAGAAAAAATGAAACAGCCTTAATTTTATGGGAATGGAGTAGGCAGTTAGGGAAATAAATCTTCTGTACAATACCATGTTTGGAAGGGTTTTACTTGTTTTCAAAGAATGATGAAGAAGACTGGGAAAGCTCAGTAACACTAAGAATGAAAACTTTTTTTTATGGCAGTCATTTTCATTTTCATTTCACATTTACATTGGGTTATTTTAGGTACGCTGCATTCCATCAACTACAGATATGGAATTATGATTCCCTAATTACCAAGCCCCAGTTTGATGCACAGGTAACAAAGTGATAGAATTCTGAAATGGATCTCTAATGTCTCTCAAGGAACTGTAATTCATGTAAATCAGCATTTTTGGGTTTCTTTGATAGAAAAATTCTAAGGAAAATATTGGCACAAGTAATGTGGTTTAGTGTTTAGATAGTTAACAAGCTATTAAAATAACATTTTTTTAAAATGTAGAGATGCATCAAGGTAATCTATACAATGTCTACTTATCAACGAAAAATAATTGAGTTGCCTTATGAAGCCACCTATGTACAAGGGATGATGACTTGACTGACCATTATGGGAAAAGTAAACTCTCCTGAACTAAAAAATTCACTGATCACAGATGTAAGTTATACATTTCTAAAGTAACCTGACAACTTTGAAATGTCATCAAAGGCATTATCAATTAAATTTCTTTTTCTCTAGAAGAGTGCTAAATCTATGCCTAAGATATGATAGAGAAGCAGGTCCTTGAAAGGAGGATAAGGTTTTCAGTGAGGCTCAAGTCTGCAGTGATGTTTTTTCTTTCAATTAGAAGTGGGCAAAATGAATGGTGCAAAGAAGATGAGAATAGTATGCTTGGGATCAGATCACGTGAAAGCTTCAGAATGTCCTCAACAGGGGCATCCGACATCTCTGCATATTGTAATCTCTCCACATTCCATGAGTCGCTATGGGACCAGCCCTTCTAAGTGATGAGCCTTTCTGCACTTATCTAAGTCATTCCTCAGACAAGATGCATTGTCAAGTGCCAGGCTCGTGGATGAAACTTCCCCAACTTGGCAGAGTTTGTGTATTGCTGGCACAGCCAACAAAGACCCAGGGTCTCCAGTGGGACCCAATGCCACAATAAGACATGGGAGCAGAATTTCAATGGAGGGTGTAATCAGATAAGAGAAAAGAAATGATGTTTTAAGAAACCTCTGTCACTTGGAGTTGGTAACATTACTAGAATTTAAGAAATAACAGGCTAAATAGCAACTTTCAGAAAGTGTAAATTAAACTCTGCTTTAGACAATGCTAGATGTGTTTCTTCTTCAGTTATTCATTCCCTTAAAATCAAAATCTGAAAGAGAATTAAAAGATGCCTCTCCTCTAATTGATTATAATCATCATTTTGTAGGAAACAAAAATCCCTTTTCAAACTATGTTTATTAAAAAACAGAAACAAACAAATAAGGTTTTTAAAGTTGTATTTGTACAATAATTATTGATTTTTTTGTTGTTTTTTCAAAAATTGGCAGTCAGCTTTTACTTAACATTTATGACATAAACATTCCCAAGATTAATTAAATTTCATGTAAACTTAGCTATACTTTAAAGAAGAACAAAAATAATGAGAAAAGTAAAATCTCTGGGGAAGAAAGCTGGCCATGTTACAAAGCACACTAATTGCCATGTCATCTCCAATTTTTTTCCCCAAGAAACCCAATCTCATAAAATACTGCAGAAGTGATACTTAAAAATGAACTGTATTAGGGACTAAAACCTAATTAACACAGTTCAAAGACCTAACATAAAGAATACTAGGCAAAATAAAATATGCTATTTTTTAAAATAAAATTGGGGGAAAATACACAGGACAAGTAATGAATAGTAGAAATTTTGAACTTCTGGCTCATATAATTTGCAAAGATGACTATTAATATTTAATTTTTTTACAGTAATGTTTATAGACTCTGTAACATAAAGATTTCTTTGAGGAAATACTGACCTTTAAAAATGTGTGGAATAACTAAAAGATACTTTGGATCACATGTTAAAAGTTCCATAAGAAAAGCTAACTGGTAAATAAAATGAAGAAGGAGTCAGGAAGAAATGTCAGAGCATCAAGCAGTAGCTGGAGAGAAGAGGTAAATCAGGAAAACTAAAAAGCATTGTGCAAGAGAACCAGAGAAAGATAATTCTCCCTAGCTGCTAAGTACAGCTAAACTGCATGGCTATACAGCAAAGAAAAATGTCAAGAATTAAATGGATTTAGAGATGTCAGGCATGTTTAGGAAAGAGTGCCTGCATTATTAGAAGGAAAAAAGGAATCACTTAATAAATGAGGCCAGAAATGGATAGAAGTTAGACCCCAAAAGAATGTCAGTAGTTACATTAAGTAAAAGCATGTGGCACAAAAAGTACAAGTAAGGTAGAGATGAAAGCCACCAAAACTTTCAGACCAATTGCTTTCATTTTGTTCACCCCAATAGCACAAAAGTCACTAGATTAAAAAGAAAATTGTTTCCTCCCAGGAATGATATTTGGAAGCTTTGGAATAAGTGGGCAAAGTTGTTATCTAGGGATGCTGTTTGGATATAAATAAGCATCCTTGGAACCAAATAGCAAACACAAGTAACTAAACACCAACATAGTTAACATTGGGATATCTGCTCTGTAGTCATGAGCTTTAAAATAAAGTGCTAAGTTCTTAAACATTACAAACATTTCAGGTGAATGGAATAATAATATCCACCCAATCCTCTAGGTATATTCTTTCAGATGAATGAATAGACAGGAGAAGAATAGTATCTCTTCACTCTCTCTTCTTATAACTAAAAGCTGATTGCCATATTCCTTAAACCTTATCTTAAACTTTCATTTTAAAGATGCTACTTCTGAAGAAAGTATATGTCACAGAAAACATGGCAGCAGTAAAAAGGAAGGCTCAGCAGAGAAAATATCCACATTTTGGCTAAGTTAAACAGACAAATTACTGAAGGTCCCCAGACATTTGGTGAGCGTCACTATACAAATACTTTCATTGCAAGTGACATTGCTTCAAAACAATTTTTAACATATCATTCTCACCCATAACTACAGAGTAAGTATGTAAGCTGAATATAATGATGAAAGCTAGGTTACAGGAGCTGTGGAAGTTAAGACCACAGCCAAAAATCTTCACTTTACAAAAACAAAATGAGACATGATTTACAAATTGATAAACTTGCTTGCTGTTAACATTGGAAAAAGTAAATCTTAATTATTACTTTTATTCAACCTTTACCATAGCTCCAAAACCGCCTTTTTCTTTCTGTGTGGCTCCTTCGTGGAGATCAGCTAAGTTTGTCGTGCCATCACCAGGAATTCCATTCAGGGCTTCGTTATACTGTTCAATACTTGTACTGGCTTCCTGGTGACACTCTTGTAGTTGACAAAGTTTACTTCTTGCCTAAGTGAAAGGAAAATGGTCACTATTATACAGGCCCAAGCAAAGGTCAACTGAGAAAGAAAAAGAGAGAGGTTGCAGCTTTTCTTACTCAGATCCAGGTCCCACAACAATATGGAAAATAGAGACAAGAAGCACAGGATCTTAGTAGGACCTCAAAAGTCATTCAGTTGAACCCCAACCCGAAGTATGAATCTCTTCTACAGTACCCTTTACAAGGATCATGGAGTCTCTGCTTGAAAAGACAAAGTACCAAAAGAAACTGTCCAAATTTTTAGACAGCTCTGGCTATAGTTTTTCTTTAAAAAAATGATAAGATACAGAGTTGGAATGGACCTACAAGAGTACTATTCCAATGCTCCATTTTGTAAGTGATGACACTTTAGTACTAAAACTAAGGTCACACTCTAGCCAAGTCACATTAGAATTCAGGTCTTTGATTCCAAATCCAGCATTCTTTTCATGATACCATTCTGCTATCAAGACTAGTGAAGTGTTCCATCCTATGGCTCCCCACTGATATCATTCTCCTCTACAACTCCAGGTCAATTAAGCTGGCTCTCTCTTCCATGTAACAATCTTTCAAAAATTTGAAAATGATCGTGCTCATCTTTCTTTCTTTTTCCACTAAGCTAAAAATTCCTAGGTCCTTTAAATAATCTTTGAAAAGAGAAGAAAACTACATATATTCTAAAATGATTCACAAGTTAATCAACTTTCACTTCATAAAATACATCTGTCTGAATGTCATTAGCAAATTTATGCTGGCAAAATAAGTATTCTGAAATTGATATATTATTACATAATATATGATTATATATCTAGCCCCCAATTTAGATTTAATTCATAGAAAAGCTAGTTACAGAAACATAAATAATTTTTAAAGCTTGTGACTACAAAGTAATACTTTCAGAATCTATGATTTCATCTGTCAGGGTACTCATTCAACTGATATAGATCATATCTTCTCTTTTCTTTAGTAGACAGCTGCATGAGTAGCTATGGTCAAATGTAAAAATCATCTGGTGGCCAGCCCTTTGGCTGTGCTTGGTGTGGCTGGTTCTTGGACAAAAGACACACAAATCCAAACCAGGTTAGTTCTCAAAGTTTTTCCAGGACCAATAGGTCCCGGTAGGACCAGTTAGAGTCACCTCCATGTCATGATGATAAAGCACAAAAGAAACCAGGTTTTGTTACTTAGAATCACTTGGGGAAAATGGAATTGGGACTACTTGAGTTCAAACATACCCTAAAAAAATTAATTTGAATGTAAGTAAAAACTGAGCCAAGTAAAGTAATCATCTCAATACACCTTTTATTTGGAATGAAAAGGCTAGTAATGGTTTTACAAGTCTTTTCATTGAAAACAAAATGTTAACAGCTTCTTCTATATGAAGTAGGAGTCTTATTGAGGAAAGAATTGTTGGGTTCATCCAATATCGGCCAACTTATTTATGAAAAATCCTTAAAATATAGACTATGAAGACTGAAAGGAACCCTAAACCAGGATGTTGTTCAGCTTTTACCCGATTCAAAAATCATTCCCTCTACAATATATATAACAAGTGGCTAAATCTTTGCCTAAATGCTTCTCCTCTAAATTCTCCCTCTACTTCTTCCAGCCCATTCAAATGTAGGACAATTCTAATTATTAGAAAGTTCTTCCCTACACTGAGAAAAAATAGGTTTCCTTGTAACTACTACTACTGATCCTAGCTCAGGCCACTGAGAAAAAGAAATTGTGACAGGCTAAAGCTATGACGAAGGGCAAAAAGACTTAAATAAATTTAAGCATCACATATCACTAAGTGTCAGGTCTGTCCTTAACTATCTAAGGGAAACTTAACAATCTAGGCTCTTTCTAAAAGTTCACAATATAATCAGAAATAAAAAAATGAGACTAAAATGAACTAAAGTACCATCTTTTTAAAGTTATATCTCCTTTTATGAATAGCTAGGAGTAGCTCTTCTAAATCTGAAAGTTCATTCAAAATATTTATTTCTTAAAGACTCCCTCAAGTTGATGTGCATATTATATTCTCTCATGTTAAAGGTGAAAACATGGGAATACACTTTTTCTATAAATATCTAGAAAGTAGAATCAGGATTAAGGGGTTGAAATTATAGAGAGGAAAATAAAACATAAAGGTCAATGTGAGTAGGCATTTCCTAATGATTAGAGATAGCTGCCTAAGTACTGAGCTCCCCAACAAAGATAGTGTGGCAGATGTTTGGAAAACAACTAATATAGCAAGGATATCTAGAAGGAATTTCATAACATATTAGGATAAGACAGGACTAGATCTCAGATCTCTTCAAAATCAATACATATTTATTCACCATTTAGAATATGCTAGGCACTAGAAATATAAAGGAAAAAAAATAAAGGTCTCAGCCCTCAAAGAGCTTACATTCCATTTAACACACACACACACACACACACACACCCAAAAAACAAATACAAATAAATAGAGTAGGAGCCTAACATTTCCATCACAAGTCTGTTGAAATTGGCCTGAATCCCAAACCCATGTAACAAAACTTATAAGCCCTTTTTGTAGTAGCAAGGAACTGAAAACTAAGTGAATGCCCATCAGTTGGGGAATAACTGGATATGTTATGGTATGTGAATGTTATGAAACATTATTGTTTTATAACAAACGATCAGCAAACTGACTTCAGAAAGGCCTAGAGAGACTTACATGAACTGATGTTAAGTGAAGTGAGTAGAACCAAAAGAACATTGTGCACAGAAACAACAAGATTATGGGATGATCAACTGTGATGGATTTGGCTCTTTTCAACATTGAAAACAATTCAGGCGAATTCCTTGTGATGGAGAGAACCATCTGCATCCAGAGAGAGGACTGTGAGGATTGAATCTGATCACAACCTAGTATATTCATCTTTTTATTGTTGTTCCTTGTTTTTTTCTTTGTCATTTTTTCCCCTTTTGATCTGATTTTTCTTGTGCAAGATGATAAATGTAGAAATATATATACAAGAACTGCACGTGTTTAACCTATAATGGATTACTTGTTACTTGGGGGAGAAGGGAAAGAGGTAGAAAAATTTAAAACATAAGGTTTTGCTAGGGTAAATGTTTAAAACTATCTTTGCATGTATTTTGAAAAATAAAAAGATATTATTTTTAAAAAATAAAAAAAAAATAAAAATCACTTTGGCAGCTAAATAGAAAATGACCAGGAAGAAGATAAGAGTCATGGTAAGAAAATCAATTAAGAGGCTGCTGCAACTTTCCACCTAAGTAGAAGCTGATAGAATCACCAAGTGAGAAAACAGAAGGAAAAAAGAAAAGAAGGCTCAAGACAGAGCCAAAAATGTCAATTATTAATACTTAAGGTCACACAGATTATAAGTGATAGCTGACAGTTATATAATCTTTTAAATGTTTCATATACTTTTACCTCACTTAACCTCAACATCTAATAAGGTAGATGCTAAGTAAGGGAACTAAGACTCCAAGAGATTAACAAAAGTTCTCTAGTTAATAAGGAAGGCATACAATTCAAATTTAACCCTAAGTCTCTTAAATATAAATCCAGGGCCATTTCAACCATACTTCAATGACACAAATTCAAAATCAGATGTCAGCAGTAACTACTTTTTTCTGAAATAAAATACCACCTTGCAATTATATAGAGTGAAGTATAATTATGGGAATGTACCTGATTAATTTCTTCTTGTGTTGACTTCAAAGATTTAATTATTGTTTCAAGTTGAACTTTCCCTGCTTGGATGCTCTGCTCTAATTGGGTTTCTTCTTGTTGCAATCGGTTCAATTCAGTTTTGGCCCTGTTCAGGTCATCCTCCTGTGACTTTAAATCTGATTCCTGAGACTGAATCTGAGTTTTCAATGATGAAATCTGAAACAAATTTTAATATACTTCTAAGAGCTGAATGAAATCATTTTAAAGCATAGTTTTTATATTATTTAAACAAGAGTTGAAGCCTAGAAGGAAAATTTGCAGATTTTAAACAATAAAATAAACACACATTTCTTAGTCTTTGACTTTAAAATGAATTTTAATATAAAATGTATTCATCATAGTTTATTATTGTTGTCTTCTGTCCTCTGTTCATTTATCTCTGTACCTGTGTATATTTTTTTCTCTTTACCTAGTTGTGTTCCTTGTGCACGCTATTCTTTTTTTGTTTTCTTTTTTGTTTTTTTGTTTTTGTTTTTTTTGAAGCTAAATCTTCTTATTTTATTTAGACCGAAAACAAAGCGCTATTCACAGGCTCTATCCCACTACTGATCAGCATAGATCTTTGACTTGTTTTTGTTGCTGACCTGAGCTGATTCCCTTAGGAAATATGTTAGCCCCCAACTCCTGAGGTGTCACAATATTGATACTGAACTTAGTGTGGTCAGTTAATCAATTTAACTCTATTGCAGCTAAGAATTCCTGAGCTCAAAAGATCCACCAGTCTCAGATCCATCTAATAGGGATTACTAGTGGCATGTATCACCACACCTAGAGTTTTGCTTCCTTCAAGATATTAGGCTTTCCATATTACTTTATATTCCTTAAATGTATCATTTGTAATTGTAACATGAATATCTCTGAAATAATAAATTCACCATTTACATTTATATGATAGTTAGAAGGCTTAGAAAGTTCACCACATTCATATATTTATATATATATACCTACATACAGACCGACATCTCATTTTATCCTCATTCTACCCTCGGTCGGGTGGATAATACTGAATCAAAAGTTTCAATGAAGTTAAGCGAATTGTCCCCCATAACTGGTAAAAAGCACAAAGAATCTAAATAATACAAATAAAGATCCTTACACTTTTTTCTGTTATCATGGACCTCTTTTCAGGATAATGTTTTTAAATGCATGAAACAAAATACATAGGATTATAAAAGGAAATCAATTATATTGAAAGTTGTCAAAATACATTTTAAGTCTAGGGATTCCCATGTTAAGATTCGCTGATTTAAATGATATATTCCCAATATTAGGATGGAATTATAGTGTTTCCAAAAATATGGTGGTTTTTTTGTAATATATTCCTCATTTCTTACTTAAGTTTTCCCTCTCTAGTAACCAGCACAGAGTTCTGCATGTAGGAGTTTAATAAATGCCTATCAAACTGAATTGAATGCCAGAGTTAAAGCTTGAATACCAGGTTAGAGTATACTTTAGAACAGACAACAAATGTTACCATTTAAAGAAAGTTTTGAGAGGGGGGAATATTGTTGGTAGATAATTTTTTTTTTTTAAATTTGCTAATTCTGTATGATCCTCAAATCTGATTCAGGTAAAACCTAAATTGAGATTTTGTTCTTTTAGGAAGAAAATTACAGTAAAACAATAAAGATGTGTAGTCATGATAAATGTGAATAAAATATCTTTATATGAATGAAAATAACAAAAATTTAATGTTTTTATAAAGTTTATATATTGTAATAAAAGATACTACCAGAAAAAAAAGATATAGACTGATCATGTTATAAGAATGAGAAACAAAAAATTAAAACTGCAGGTTCTGAACTGGTATTCCTAAGATTAAAACAAAATTCTCCAGTATTCTGGATAGATTTTCTATGAAGGATTTTTGGGAAAATATGGAAAAAGATAATGCTGACTGGCCTGTGATCTGTACTGTGTAGGAGATAACTACACTAACAGGATTAAAGAAGGACCTGAAGACTCAAATACATTCACATCAATTATTTTTGATGTTTAACTTTTTCCTCCTCCTTGTTTTGAGGATACAGTTTGTAACTGAGAGTAGAATGGCTTAACTAGTCCAATACAAAGTTAAGCTTATAATAGGGAGACATAAAATTTCAAAAACAAGCCACCACTCACCATCTGTGTTTCTTCCTGGCATTTTTGCCTTACATCATTTAGCATATCTTTAAGTTTAGCTTTCTGCTGGTCCATTTCATCAAGGCGATCTTGAGCATCTTGTTTCTGAGCTTCTAATTCTTGTAAATTACTCGTTTCTCTGTCTAAGTCATTCTGTAATTCCTAAGGAAAATATCATAATCTGTTACAAAGTGAGGAAGTTTGAAATGGCTTCTTTGTTCATCTACACAGAAATATCTTGCTAATGTTTCCATGACCTGGGCGCAATTTCCAACATGAAAACTTGTGGAGTAAAGTCTGATATTCAAAGCAAAAGCAGATATCCTATAGCAAAGGATCTAATAGGATCTAAAAAGATCTAATAGGAAGAGGATGGGGCTAGCCTCCAAAAATAAACTTAATAACCTAAAGGAAAATAATAGATGCAGTAGCATATTTGTAAAATTTATAAATTTCTTAAATTGTCAACTGAATGATTTACATGTATTTAACCCACAAGGTCCATTATCCAGAGGTTTTAATTTTTTGTTATTTTTCTTTATCCCTGAGCCATGGAGAAAATAAAAAATCTAGAATATAATTTCTCCTCCACTGACACACTTTTAAAAGATTTCAAAACAAAAAGCAGTTGAAAGGCTGTTCAATAGTTCATCAGCTATTATTTGAAGAAAGTTTTTTTCCTGAAATCTTTTTCACATTCTTATTCCATCAGCTAACAATATGTAATTGTAAAACAATTTACAAAAATTAAAAGTTATACAAACTGTTAAAGTATTATGTTAATGACATCATCTTTTATTCTCCTCTCATTTGAATAGTCAACAACTACCTAAAGCACTTACTGCAGGCTAAACACCGGAGATACAAAAACAACAACAACAACAACAAAAAAAAAAAAAAAAAAAAAAAAAGCTCACATCATAATAGAGGTGAGAATCAGGTGCACACAAAATGAAGAGCAAGTAGACAGAAGTTCATCTCAGAGGACAGCACTAGCATTAAGAAGATTTAGAAGGCAGAGCCAAGATGGTAGCATAGCAGGAAATAGTACAATGAGTTCCTCCACAAAAGCTCCTCTAAATAGAGCTTTAAAATGCACAATGCCAAATCCTGGTGGAGAAATTCAGAAAAACTCATAGTAAGTCTGGTTCAGTTAAGATTGGCATAAGGAGACAAGAGAGATCTACTGACACAAGACAGTCAGACCTAGAACAGGGAGTAACCTATGTTTTTTTGGACTAGAGTGAAGTCTATATAGGTAAAAGAAGGTGGTTTAAGCCAAATTGTGGACGACCTAAATGTCTGTCAAGTAATTTATTAAGGGTCAGGCCCCATCTTAAGTATATAAAAATAAAAGTAAGATAGTCTCTTACTGCCCTCCCACTCCCTACCCTAGGAGCTTAGACATATGAAGAGAATGCAACACACTTGTAACTAAATAAATAAGAGCTACTCAAAATGATTTTACTGATTATGATAGGGGTAATATGCAGCATACTAGGGAGAAACATGTCTAAGAACTGGGGAACTCAGAACAGGTTTCTTTCAGAAGGTTGCATATGAACCAAGCCTGAAGGAGATGAAGAGATTAGCATTTCCTTCTGATCCCATAAAGATTTTTTGATAAAGAAGAGTGATATAGTCAGTTAGGAAAGTGGGGTTTTTAGACTGTTTATTAGGCTGAAAATTCATCCAACATACCCCAAGTAGAGAATGAAAAGTATGATTATTTCAGTAGATATGAAAAAAACCTTTGACAAAGTACAAAACTTCTTTGTACTTAAAAACTTGAAAAATCCTAAAGCTAAAAGCACAATTTCTTAAGCTGATTAAAAAAAAAAAAAAATTACCCATTTAAAAACTCACATTATATATGATGAAGAAATATAAAAAAGCTTTTCCTACAAATAGAGAAATAATTAACAAAGCTGCCCCCTTTCCCTCCCATCATTTGACATGAATATCAAGGGAATTAATGAAAAAAATAAAATAAAATACAAAGGATGGTAGTTTAGCAGTACCAAACCTAAAACTATATTATAAAGTCAGAGTCATCGAAACAATTTGGTACTGGCCAAGAAACAGAGTGGTGGATCAGTGGAATAGATTAGATACATATGACACAATAATCAAGGTCTATAGCAATTCAGTATTTGATAAACCCCCAAACTCCAGCTTCTGGAATAAGAACTCACTATTTGATAAAAATTGCTGGTAAAACTGGAAAATAATGTCAAAAACTCAGCATAAACCTGCATCTCACACCCCAAACCAAAATAACATAAAAACAACCATCAAAATGAATGCATGATTTTAAGCATAAAGAAAATACCATAATCAAATTAGGACAACAAGGGATAACTGACCTATCAGATCTTTGGAAAAAGAGAGAATTTATGACCAAAGAAAAACTAGAGAACATTATGAAAGGCAAAATAGACAACTGTGATTACATTAAGTTAAAAAAATTTTGCATAAACAAAATCAATAAAAACAAGATTAAAAGGGAAATACAAAGTTGGGAAAAAATCTGATAAAGGTCTCATTTCTAAAATATATAAAAAACTGTGTCATATTTATAAGAGTACAAGTCATTCCCAATTGATAAATGGACAAAAGATATGAATAGACAATTCTCAGATGATGAAATTAAAGCTATCTATAATTATATGAAAAAAATTCCCTAAGTCACAATTAATTAGGGAAATGCAAATTAAAACAATTCTGAGGTACCACCTCACACCTCTCAGATTAACTAAGATAACAGGAAAAGATAATGATAAATGTTGGATGGAAAATAGGAAAACCGAGAGACTAAGGCATTGTGGGTAGAGTTATGAAATGATCCAACCATTCTGGAGCACAATCTGGCACTATGCCCAAAGGTCTATAAAATTGTACATGTCTAGTAGCATCACTAACTGGATCTGTATTCCAAGGAAATTATAAAGGAGGGAAAAGTATTTGGAATTAAAAACCTTATTTAAAAAATGAATGATGAAAAATATCTTTACTAAAAATGTTAGTAACAGCTTTTTGTGGTGGCAAAGAATTGAAAAATGAGTAAATGTCCATCAATTGGGGAATGTCTAAATAAGTTATGGGTATATGAAATTAATGGAATCTATTGTTCTATAAGAAATGATGAACAAGTGAATTTTAGAAAGGCTGATAAGATTTACACAAACTGATGCTGAATGAAACAAGTAGGACCACGAAAACATTGTACACAACAGTAAAATTGTATAATGATCAACTATGACAGAATTGGGTCTTCGGCAGTTCAGTGATCCAAGGCAATCCCAGTAAACTTTGGATGGAAAATGCCATTCACATCCAGAGAGAGAACTATGGAAACGGAATGTTTAAAACAACATATGCTATGTCCACTTTTTTCTTTCTTCTTTTTTTTTTCCCTCACAGTTTTTTTTCTTTTGTTCTGATTTTTTCTCTCCCAATATGATTCATTTGGAAATATGTAAAAAAATTACTTTGCATGTATAGCCCCCCCAAAAAAAAAATCTGCTATTTTACAACTGGGGAAAATAAAAACATTTTTTTAAAAAATTAAAAATAAACATAAAGAACATTAAAAAATAAAAAAGAAATACTTGTGGAACCAGATAATATTAGACACTGAGTATTGGTTTAAGGAGGAATATGAAAAACAGCAATAAGAAAAATGACTGAAAAGGAACTTCACAATAGGGAATACTGGAAGACTAAATAAACATTAGATAATTATTATAGGGACTTTTTGAAAAAATTACATAAGTTAAGAAATAACATAATGAATATTTTAAAAATATAAATCTGGAAGCCATGATTAAATTAAGGTTGGAAGAAGGAAAGCAATTCAAAGATTTGAAGGTCTGTTAATAAAAGAGAAATTCAACTTCTTAGAAAGAAAAGAACATAAAGATTAAGGTCTTACATTGGGGATATGTTAGGATTCTTACAAGGTGCTAAGTCACTGGAATGGATATAATTATTTAATTCAGCATGGTACTTAACAATTCTCTAGTTCTGTAATGTATTACTAGAATTCCATGAGATTCACACCTTTAAGAGAGCATACTTTTAAGGAGCTCCCACAAGCCCAGGGAGTACCCACAAGCCCCCTCTCAGAGTTGGAGTCTGATTCCACACTCTAGGAGATTCAAAGTGAAGAGTGATTCGAGATTCCACCATGGTACAGGCTGGAGACATTGGGAAGAGGAGAGACTGGAGACACTCATGCAAGAGCTCTCAGGAATCAAAGAGAGAGGAAGGCCTCCAGAAAACTAGCCGAGCCCCAAGTGAAGGAGATAAGATTTGGAAAGAAACAGTGAAGGACCTTAACTCCTGGCTGCATTTTGGTTTTATTGAGCTGAACTGAAACTAAGGCTGCCTCCAGAAGTTCCCTAAGAAATCTGCTCCAAGAGAATGATTATATTTTAGAGAAACAGAACATTACGTTCTGTTTCCAAAATGGATCTGTGAATTGATGATAGAACATTAACTATGCAAGAGAGTTTAATGGAAAGGCATAACAAAAAGAGCGTCATTCTCCCCAACATTCCTGCTGATTCTCAAAGCTGCTCCTTGACTATACAGTGACACTGTTCCCTATTTCTATCTCTTTCGGAAGAAACCTAGAGTTCCCACTCTGAATCAACAAACCCCTCTATTTCCCAACAGTCAAAGACCTCAAGTAGCCCATCCACATCCCAGAAAAGCATGACAGAATGAATAGAGAAGTAGTCCAAAGCAGCACAAGTTCCATCTCTTACACATAATGGCTTTCTGCTCTAAGCCAGTGATGTCAAGAAGAAATAAATCTGTAAAGTATGCATACCTTTAGATGCAACAATACCACTACTAGGTCTATATCCCAAAGAGATCTTTAAAAAGGGTAAGGGATGCACATATGCAAAAATATTTATATCAGTACTTTTTGTGGTGGCAAAGAACTGGAAATTTAGAAAATATCCATAAACTAGGGAATAGCTGAACTAGCTTTGGTAAATAATTATAACGGAATACTTTTGTGGAATAAAAAATGATTTCAAAAAACCTGGAAAGACTTTCGATATAAGCAGAACCAGAACATTGTATATAGTAACAGCAACGTTGTATGATTATCAGCTAATTATTATTGACTTTACTCTTCTTTAGCAACACAATGATGCAAAATAATGCCAAAAGATTCTTGACAGAAAATGCTACCCACATCCAGAGGAAAAAACTATAGTCTGAATGTAGGTTGAAGCATATTTTCACTTTTGTTTTGTTTTTCATGGTTTTCCCTTTTGTTCTGTTTCTTCTTTCACAACATGATTAAGGTAGAAATATGTTTAACATGAGGAAAAGAGGTAACTGAGTGATGCTGGTAGGAGATGAAACTGGAAGTGACAATGAGGGACAAGTATTCCAACCCAGTATATCACATTAACTCCCAATCAATCAATAAATAAGTATTTATTCAATACCTAATATGTGCGAGGCCCTGCATCAGATAATGAGTAAACAAAATAAAATAGTCCTTGCCCTAAAGGACCTTTCATCCTAATGTTGGAAGACATGTGGAAGACACATACATAGTTGTAAGTGGAAAAGTCACTCAATTAATAATTATTTATTAAGTGCCTAGTAGGTACTGTGCTAAGTGCTAGAGACACAAAGAGGGAACAAAAGACAGAGACTGTCTTCAAGGAGCTCAAAGACCACAATCTTGTGGGAGAAGGCACTACCAGGTGCCCCGCCACCAGGAACAGGCAGCAAAAAATTTAAAGGTAAATAGAAACAGAGATCTCAGGGAAGAATGGGATAAGTAGGAGATATGAAAGGGCCTGATGTTTTTTGTGTAGGTGAGATCATTCGATTATGTAGGAAAGGCAGCATCAAGGATATGAAGAATAAAAAAATTAGCCAAGCAACTGAGGCAGGATGCACAGAAGAACTGGGAAGACTGGTCCTGCCACTTATAATCTAGAAGATCCTTTAGCTTACATCAGATTCTTTATTTGTCACATGTCAGGTAAGACTAGACCACCTCTAAAATTCCTTGCCACTCAAAGTCTAGAAGAATCCCAGAATGGGCCCTTTGAGAAGTGCCATTTGCAGAGCCCCCACCACACTCACACACAGGGCAGGGCCATGGTCCATGAGGGCAAAGAGCAGAAAGGGAGCAGCTGGGCAGGCTCAGCAGGAGGTGGCACAAAAGTCACAAAGAACCGCTGTGGGGCCTAGGGGCAGACAAAATCAGCAGGCAACAGGCATGAAGCTCAGTCAGAATGACACTGCTAGAAAAACGCATGGGAAGAAGGAGGGCCCTATGAGGGAGTCACACCAGCAGGATGACTCTGGAGGCAAAGACCCATCTGGGAACAAACATATCTGTGTGGGTATACACCTTCTGGAGAGTAAAATGGCTGCATTAATGGGGTAAGTAGGTCTTGCCACTAATTAACCCAAATTAATCATTTTATTGGATCAAACTCAGTGAAAGATTCTCTCCAGTTCAGCAGTGGCACAGGTGCTCTTACCTGCACTTCACTAGTTTTCTGCCTGATGGCTTCTTCCTTTTCTCGAATGTCTTGTTCCAAGGAATACTTCTCTCTGAGTGAAAAACACACACCCAGACTCAGTAAAGCAACACATACTTATTGAGGTATCCTGAGATTCTTCCTCATCCTCTTGGTTTACCCATATCCTGTCCATCCTACAAAATCCAACTTACATTCTACTCTTCCATAAAGTTTCCCCACAATCATGGCCCACACCAAAAGCACTAGCCACTACACCTTTCATTCATTATTTTATTCTTATTATCTGTACTGAAAAATTTGTTTGTAAAATACCACTGGATCAACCAGGTCAGAAAGGTCTCCGGTGGGATAATATAGATGGTCAGGAAGATCCAAGTTCAAATCCGACCTCAGACATTTACTAGATGGGTAACCCTGGCCAAGTCACTTAATTTCTCCATGTTCCAGTTTCCCCAAATGGAGATCACAGTAGCACCCATCTCACAGGTATTTCTGTGAAAATAAAATGAGTTAAGTATGTAAAGCACTTAAAGTGCTATAAAAATTTTCATTATTATCACCATCATCATAACTATTAATAATATATTGACGAGCACCAGAGAGATGCAGTTGAGGGAAAGGCAATGAGATCAAAAGAAGTATAAAAACTGAACAAAGAAAAGAAAGTGTGACAATTATTTGGAGAGCTATGGAATAGTGAATACCAGAAATTAAATTTAGAGAGGAAAAAATCAAAATAGGAAAGATGAAAGAAAAAAGGCAGGAGGAGAGAGACAAAAAAATGAAAGCAGAAAGATCTAAAAAGAAAGGGAGAAAATTTTAAGCTTAGAGAGAAGGAATTTAAACAATGAAAAGGTTTCGAGGAAATGAAGACAGTAAGACAGGATAAGTAAGAAAAGATTAAAGAAGGGAAAAGAAACAAGAGTGCTATCATTAGGTTAATAGATGCTTAAAAGGTGATGAGAAAGACAAATGTAGGAATGAAAACATCCACAAGCCAGGAAGCAAGAAAAAGACTAAGGATATCACAATCAAGAAAAAATAGCAGAAGCAAGAATTCGCAGCAAACTGCAATGAGAAAATGGTGTCTATATTTTTGGCACAGCAAAGTGGATGTTATCTATGGTTCAAAGGGCAGCCTGGTCTTCCCTAAACAAAAAAGCAAAGGAGATGAAAGAATGCTTCTCCCTTTCTAAGGTATCATGAAAGATGAACCTTCCTTTAAAAAAAAAAAAAGATGACAGAAAGGGAAAGAAGAAGGGAAGGTGGGAGAGAGAAAGGGAGGGAAGGAAGCGAAGGAAGGGAGGGAGAAAGAAAGGGAAGGAAGGAAGGGAGGAAAGGAGAAAGGAAGGAAGGAAGGAAGGAAGGAAGGAAGGAAGGAAGGAAGGAAGGAAGGAAGGAAGGAAGGAAGGAAGGAAGGAAGGAAGGAAGGGAGGGAGGGAGGAAGGAAGGGAGGGAGGGAGGGAGGGAGGGAGGGAGGGAGGGAGGGAGGGAGGGAGGGAGGGAGGAAGGGAGGGAGGGAGGGAGGGAGGGAGGGAGGGAGGAAGGAAGGAAGGAAAGAAGGAAAGAAGGAAGGGAGGAAGGGAGGAAGGAAGGAAGGAAGGGAGGGAGGGAAGGAGGGAGGGAGGAAGGGAGGAAGGAAGGGAGGATGGAGGAAAAACAAAAAAGGACTTATATTTGAAAATTTTTTTAAAAATCTAAAAAGATTGGGTAAGAAAATGTTAACACATACAAGAAAAAAAAAAAAAAAAAAAGACCTTTGAGTAGTTGGAGCTAAGAAAAAAAGTTAAGATTTTTCCTGAAAAGGAAGAAGCCAGATATGTATAGAAGATTCAGCTGCTTATCATTCAAGAAATGATGACTTGGCTCCATAGGGGTTGACAAATGACAGAGTCTCTTTAAAGATTATTGGGAAAAAGAGGAGGATCAAAAGAGAAAAAGGATTTCTTCTCAGGTCAGGTAAGATAACTGACTAGAGAGAACACAGAAAGAGATGTCCAATTCTTTGCATTTACTTCCTTTTTTTTTTTTTTTTTTTTTTTGGGGGGGGGGGGCAAAAGCAATTGGGCTTATGTGAGTTGCCCAGGGTTACACAGCCAGGAAGTGTTAAGTGTCTGAGAGCAAATTTGAACTCAAGTAAGTCCTCCTGACTTCAGGGCTGGTGCTCTATCCACTGCACCACCTAGCTGCCCTCTTTGCATTTATTTCCAAAGAGATTAGATTAGAGTAGAAAGTATGGAGTGGGGGGGGAGGGGGCGGGAAAGGAAGGGAGGGAATAGCAGTTAATATTAAATATGTTAGAGGAAAATAGCTACCATTGATGAGTTCAAGTTACTTGGACCAAAAGAAATCATATACCTGAATACTGCAAGAACTAAAAGAAAATTTACTGAGCTCTTCTCGACATGTGAAAGATCATGAAAAATAGAAGGTACCATAAGATTAGATAAAGATAAATATTCCCAATTTCCAAAAAAAAGGAAGAGAAAAATTTAATCTGCCAACTAGAGAAATTAGATTAAGTCTAATTTCAATTTTTGGCAAAATTCTAATATGTATTATTAAATGATTAGTGAACATTTGGAAAAGAAACAAATAATAAAGAAACAGAATGCCTTCATCAAGAGTGAGTCATATCCCAGACTAATTTTATTTTCCTTTTTTTGACAGGTTGACTGAACTGGTAAATCAAGAAAGTACTAAAAAATAGTTCCTATAAATTTACCAAAACACTTAATAAAAAGTATGTAAAGCACTTTGCAAACTTTAAAACACTATATAAATGCCATTATTATTGTTGTTGTTATCACCTGATAGATACTCTTTTAAAAAAGAGCTTAAAAAGCAATCATCATACAATGAGGAAGATTGGAAACTGTCTGAATGTGAGAGATACAAAAGAATTATTGGCATAATGCAATGAAAAGAATTCGAGAGCTGGAGCCAGGCTCTAGTTTTCCTTAGCTATGACATATACCACCTGTGGACTTTGGGAAAGTCATTTCAATTCTCTAAGTCTTGGAGTCATTATTTGTGAAATAACAAAACTATAAGACATTCCAAGATGTCCCTTCCACCTCCACATCTACCATCTCTCCACTGGTGCACCTTAGGGACCTGCACTTGGTCCTGGACTGTTAAGCAATTTTATCACTTCAGATTCAGATAAAGGGCAATGATCACAGGTGCATCAAATTAAGTAGACAACCCAAACTGGGAGAGAGAGCTAACACACTTGATGACAGAGTCAGAATCCAAAAAAATCTTGACTGGCTAAAACACTTGGCCAAATAAGATAAAATTTAACAGGAATAAAGGTAAAATCTTATACTTGAGTTTAAAAAATCAATTCCAAAAGTGCAAGATTGAAGAGACATGGATAGACAACAGGTTGTCTAAGAAAATTTTTACAAAACTATGTGCAAAAATAGAAATTGGGTGTCTATATTATGTCCCAATAAGTCACTCAACAATTATTTATAAAGGTCCTACTGCATCCCCATTCTAATCTATATTTAAAGATGTAGAAGATGGAAATAGTGTGAATGGAAGCCAAAAGTACTTAAAGTGATGGTTCTACTAAATAAACTCTGCCATAGTTAGACAACTTGTAGACTATTGTATTAATTCTAAGAGTAACATTTTAGGAAGAACATTGATAAGCTGGAGATTTTTCAACTTTGTGTTTAATGGTATTTAATAGAAATGGAACATTTGGAAGAAAGAACATTTAAAAGTTATATTTGAAGAGTCATTATATGAAAATAAAATCCCTTGTTCTGTTTAACCCTAGAAGGTAAAGAAGGGGCAACGGTGAGAAGGTACAAAGCCCAATTGCTTCCACCCCACCCTTCTACCCCTTCCAAAAAAAGAGTGCATCATTTTTCAAATAAGGATTAGAAGATTAATCAATTTTAAGATCCCCTACACCTTTGAAATACCATGATTTCTGTGAGAGGCTTCATCCACAACTATACACTTGGTACAGACTCATAAGCAAATATAACATGCCTCAGACAGAATCTGGTGTACCAAAGTGAGGGCTATCAAATGTTCTCAAGTAAAAGATGTCACTGAAAAAAATCCATTAAATGCATCAATAACTAAACAAAACTCATGCTTATTTTTTCCCTAGCATACTTCCCATAACAGGTTTGTAACACCAGGGTCATCCTCAACTCCTTACTATCCTTCTCCCATAATGTCCAATCAATAGTTAAATGTTGTTTCTACACCATCAATCACATATATCCCTTTCTCTTTACTCATACACCCCCAGTCAAGCTTAGCTCCTCACCACTTCTTTACCAGACAATTGTCATGGCCTTATCATCGATCTCCCAACTTCAACTTTCTCCTGACTCCAATCTGTTCTTCACAGACCAATCAGAGTGACTTTTCTTAAATTCTGGTCTAAGCACAATATTTCCCTACTCAAAACTCCATCAGCTCTCTATTACCACTAAGATAAAGTATAAACTCTCTTGTCTGGAATCTAAAGCTCTTCACCTAATCCCAACCTCTTTATTATTCTAAAATCCAGAAATAGAGACCAGTACACTGGCTATTCTATACATACAATGTTCTAGCTCCCCTCAATACTTTTACACTAGTCATCCCCTGTGTTTCTAATACATTCTTTCTTCTTTATATCCTGATGTCAAGACTCAGCTCAAGCACCACCTTCAAGAAGAAGCCTTTTCTGACTTCCTACCCCAGTCCCTATTGCCTTTACAGATGACTAGTCCATGTGTATTTGTCTATGTAATAGAATGCAAGCTCCTTGAAATCCAGGGCTTTCACTTTTGCCTTTGAATCTCTACTGGCACACAGCAGTAGGTCATAGGTCAAAGATGGCACATGGTTATAAATACTTATTTAGTGACTCATTAGGACATAACAGAAACATCAACGTTCCATTTTTACATATAGCTTTTCCTTGATCTTTGCAAGGCATTACTATGTATTTTGTATAACTTTTAGAGACATTTTAGGAAGAAAATGCTAAAAGCAATTTATGAGATACCTTTGCAGCTGAGCAATCTCCTGACTGATATCATCAAGTTCTTTTACTCCTGTGAATTCCCCTGATCCAAGAATACTTGAACTATCCTAGAAAAAAATCCAAACATGCAATAAGGTAATCATTTCTTAATGTTAATGAATGTTATGATTAACTGATGCCCAGAGGAGCACCCACACTAGCACAAGTTTTAACAGCGTAAAAGCAGAAGAAAGGAAATATGTCCAGTGGATTTACCCCCATTCCCACGTGGCTGAGGTGCTTTCTGGCCTCCCTTACACTCACCTGAAGAGGAGTGTTTCTTTCTGAGGGAGGAATCATGTCAGAGGACAAAACCTGAGGAGGATCTATTCCTTTATGAACCTTTTGCTGAATGAAATACATGGCTAATGCAAACTGCTCCTTGCTTAACTTTCCCGTCTGCCTTGTATCAGCCAGGGCCCTGTCACAAATGTGGAAACACCAATTACTTATTAAATAATTAATCCAACATGACTAATAAGTATAAAATAAAAATCCAATCTTCCAGTGTTTTGAAAAAACCCAGCTCCTCCACAAAGATTACCATGACAGCAAAAAGAATGAAATGAGCCGTTTTCTTTTTTTTCCCATCCCAATTTCTACTTATCTTGCCTGAGAAGCTATGACTAAGATTCCATTAACTGAAAATGTCTAATTATGCGAGAAAGAAATAAAAAATCCACCATCACTTGTGATTTCGAGCCTGATGTTGAAAGACCCCAGGTTAATTAAGAGAGTCTTTGTTTAAGCAGAGCCTGTTATATACAAGGAGGGGACTTTTATTTCTCTAGCTCCAGTGGCTGATGCTTATAGCTTACAGGCTATACATAAAGAAGCAGCATCTCATGTGTTCTGGGCACTGCCCTGTCTATATCATGTGTCTAGCACAGTGCCAAGATACCTGCCAACATTTAACAAATATTAGACTTTTAAAAAGTAATTTCCATCCCTAATAGCCACTCTAATCATAGAATATCATTCACGCAGCGTGGAACTAATAAATTTTATCGATTTATACAACACATCTAAAGGTACCTGTACATTTAGAAATCCCTCTGAATATCTCCTTTTAAAATGAAAAATAAACAATGCCACCTAGCTTCCTTTAAATCTGACCCATCCTTCTATGGAGGAAACTTTTCTTGCCCCACACTCCCACTCTCACCCAATCAACTTCTATACCAAACAGAACCACATGACTTAAGTTATTATCAACAAGCTGAGTCACAGATCTTTGTGAAGTGATAACTCTTACATTGGAGGAGAGAGGACCTGAAGTGGTTAACTGTATATAAATTCACTGTTTTATACAAAGATGAAGGGGATGAAACCATCCCACAAACCACTCACTAATGCTAATTAGCACTTTCCACTAGGGAGGCCAATCAGTCCTGGCCTCCACCTTTCACTAAGACTTCTACTAGCTCTGTGGAAAAGTCACTTAAAACCCCTTATCTGTTTCCTTATCTGAAAAATCAAGATATTAGTATCAGCACTAGCTATACCTCATCAGAGTGTTGGGAGAAAAAGATTTTATAAAACATAAAATACTACAAAGCTGAAATCATGATTTAACCATTTCCAAACTGGAGAAGATAAATTATCCATTCTCTTTTTAAGATTCTCAAATGAAAAAACTTCTACATCTTAGCAACCTATCTGGGTAACTAGGCACTCAAAGTTTTTTATATGAGGAATTGAGAAAAACAAAACAAAACAAAACAACAACAACAACAAAAAAAAAGAGGCCTCTATTGCAGTACTGAAAGATGCCAGATTGCTCTGAGACAGTGGGAGAACCAAGAGGAGGCTCAAAGGAGGGCCGCAAGTATACTTGACTCTACATAACAGGATAATAAGATAGTGGTATAGCACTGATTAGCAAGGAGTGAAAGGTGGATGATTGCCCATTCCTGTTAAGACTTAAATATTTTGGGGCAGCTAGGTGGCGAAGTGGATAGAGCACCACCCCTGAATTAGGAGGACCCGAGTTCAAATCTGGTCTCAGACACTTAACACTTCCTAGCTGTATGACCCTGGGGAAGTCACTTAACCCTAGCCTCAGGGGGGAAAAAAAAAAAAAAAGACTTAAATATTTTGAAGGAAATCTTGAAATCTTTTAGAGATTTTCCCATAGCATGATCAGTATGACTGTTTAAAGCAAATGTTAACTAAAATATATTTAATATAGCCTCCAAAGTAATTTTCAGGAATTAATTATTCCACTGCCAGAATGTAAGCTCCTTGAAGGCAGGCATTAGTTCACTTTTCAAATCTTTCTATCTTCAGTACTTCACATAGAGTTTGAGACAAATCAAGTTTGCAATAGATGCCTCCTGATGAACTGATTGTTTATCCAATGACACTACTACAATTCAAAAATCACATCTCGGATTCCACTTGAGGAAATATGTACTGAGTAACTAAATCTTTTTTTAAAGAACCCATCTTACTAGGGTGAATTGGGGGTTAAATTAGACAAATGGAACAGATAATTGAACTGGAATATCAATTAAGATAAAAACAAAAATCAAGAAAAAGTTATAAGACTATAAAGTAATATCTCATGCATAACCAGATCTGAAGCAAATTCCAAAGGGAATTATTTTGAGGAAAGCAAATACTTACTTGTCTAAGTTTTGCTCTATTGCTTTTTAAAAAAAAAAAAAAACCAACATTGTCACTACTGTATAATCACAGCCTCAGAATTTTCTCACTTGGATTCGAATTTACCCCAGAATAAAATTACAACTTAAACCCAAATTTTCAGATGTTTGTGGTAAAATTAGTTTCAAAAGTAAAGATGTACTCTCAAATAGTTCATTAACTTCTATAAACTTTTATGCAGAAAACTAAAAACAGTTTGTCCCCTTACACTAAAATTTCATATAGCAGCCATAAAAAATACTATTAAATTATTCCTTGGTTTTATCTAAGGTTAGAAGTTCCAACCTTTTCAAAATGTATTCAGAGTAATTGGCTATTGCTTTTTTCCCCTTTTTTTCCCCCATCTAACCTCTCTCAGTAATTATATCCAACACCAAAATAGTTTTCAATCAAAAAAGAAATTTCTGAAGAAGAGATTTTCAATTCTTACCATATGTGTGCCAAAAGACTCTGAGTCAGGCCTGAGTGAATAAATATTTCTTTCACTTCCTGGCCACTCACATAACCATCCATGTCCAAATCAGTTTTCAGGAAAATTTCATCAAATCTCACTTTATCGGACATTGGTACCACCCAATTCACTGTTGGCTTTAAAAAAAAAAAAAAAAAAAAAAAAGGTTTAAAGTGAGTCATCTTTAAGAAGATCACTAAATCCACACTTTTTATTACCCAAAGATAAAACCAACAATCCATTCATTTTGGAATTTTGTCTCACACAGTGGCACCAATGACAAAATTGCTCTCTTCAATGCTGACTGATTTCACAAGGGTGCATTTATATTGAATCTATTAAGGACTTATGATAAAACTTCATTAAATATTCTAGTTTGCAGAATTTCTTGAAGTATCTGGTTCTAAACAATGACAACCTAAGGTAGATAGTACCTTCCTTTTACAACTCTTCAAAATATATGGCTCTCTTTTTATTCCAAGGCTTTTGTTTTGGTCTGGTGACCAAATCTTTATTTTTATTCTAATTATACTCTCAATGATTATTATAACTTTTTAAGTAGAATGAACTCCCAAGTCAGTTACTTGGAATTTTCAATACCTTCACACTATCACCATCACCACCCTCTCACCAAATAAAATGCTGAATTTTGTAATCAATAAAACTACTATTTGTGAGGTGTGTGCACTGAGGATCCACAATTTTTTTTTCATGGAGAGGTGAAACCATGTTGCTAAATGATTATTATAAAAACTAACATTCTATAGTGTTTATACATGCCATGCACTGTGCTACGCACTTTATCATCATTTGATCTTCACAACATCCCTGGGAAGGAGGTACTATTATCAATCTCATTTTACAGATAAGGATGAGGCAAAATAGATTTGGTAAGTGTCTGAGGCCAAGCCGCAAGTATGTATCTGAAAACTGGAGATGTGACAGGCCCACCGTACTGTGTACTCTAATCCCATTTTGATTATGATGCTCAGTTCTAGGCTATAGAAGGAACACTAACAAACTAGAGAAGAACCAGAAGAAAAAAACCAGGATAGCAGGTGAGGGGACAATACCATGGTCATATCTGTGCTCAAAGATCAATCTGTCAGCTGAGAGAAAAATGGATAGCGTTTAGGGAGCGACTTGTAACAGGGAGACCAGGAAGTAGGCAAGTACCAAAGTCTAGGTATAAGATGTATCAAGATAGTGGTGGGGTCAGAGGTGAGGAGACCTACCAAAGATGGTATGAAAGTAAAAAGGGCTGCTCTTGACAAATGACTGGATGTGGCAAGTGAAAGGGACACCTAGATTGTAAGTCTGGATCATTGGGAAGATAGCAGTACCTCTAGTAATCAGCAGAGTAGTTGAGAAAAAGGGGTAAGTATAGAAGGAAAGAAAATGAGTTTTACTTGTGTGACTAGGTAGAGTTATACATACATATGCACATATAAATATGCATCTATATATGTTGTATAGATATGTATATTTATAATAATACATATAATCTGAACACAAAACTAAATTTAGCAGGTCTATATATGTATATATGCATATGCATATCCCTAACTGATGTATTGCCTGTATGCATGTATGTATATATGTATGTTTATGTATGTGTGTGTATATATATACATTTTTGTGTATAGATATATACACACATATACATAGATACATTTTGCGCAGGAAATAAGAATAGTTTTATGAGTTTCCCTTTCTATTTTTAGGAGGTCTATTCTAGCATGTAATGCCTGTTCTCTTGGTAATCAAAGATGGTGTTTAAATACACCAAAATTGCATGTTTCAGTTAACAAAACAAAACACCTTTTCTACCATCCAATTATGACAACCCACACATTAAGATATTATATTTGGCAGAATAATAAATATGGCAAAAAAATACAGAGAGGAAGTACTTTCCCATGGAGACCACCTAGAAATGAAAAACCTACCTGGGTTTGTTTTACACCATGTTTAGGAGATAAGCTTCCCGTGCTATTCAGACTGTTCACACTACCATGGGAGGGAGTTGAACGGAGGCTATCCTTGGGTGGGGGACTTGCAGGAAGAACAGGGACAGCACCAGGAAAAACAGTTTTTTTTCTTTTGGAAGGTGGTATAAGTGATGGGGGAAGTACAGAGGGAACTGGTTCTTTCTCAAGGGCTCGATATACTAGGTGCATCGCCTGCAAGTAACAAAATTTAACAGACCTATAAAAGTCAATCAACAAAGAGAAAGACAGAAGAGAACATAAGGAACAGCAATGATAGCAGTTCCCACATTTATGATTCTTTGACAGACTCAATTTAAGGAAGCTTCTAAACTAAAATATAAAGATCATTTTCCTGAAAACAAAAATATTTAAAGTATGATTTCTTTCCACATTTGCTAATTCTCCTGTGCTAGAATTTTGATACCAAAGTAAAATAACTACTCTTATATTACATGAAACATTCAATGTCCTGAAAGTATTTCCATAAATCAGTTTCTAATTTCCAAATTACTGAAATTATAAACTTTAAGATTGCTCAGTAAAAACAATTAAATCTTGGATCTTGTTTGGTTTGGTTGGATTTTGCTTTTTTAAATTTGGTCCTGGGATTACATTAGTGCAGGGAACTTCCCGTGTAAAAACATTTACCACTGACTTAGATCAGCAACTCATCCATAACTTACAAATAATAACTGCTATTTGTTGTTAAAATATCACACAGCTAATATGTGTCACAGTCAGGACTTCCACCATCAAGACTGATTCTCTATTATGTTAAATTGTTTTTATATTATGTACTATGAGCACATACTAAATAAATAAATGCCAAAAATGGGTATACTTCATGTAAGTTGTTTTTTTTGTTTTTTTGTTTTTTCCTGAGGCTGGGGTTAAGTGACTTGCCCAGGGTCACATAGCTGGGAAGTTTTAAGTGCCTGAGATCAGATTTGAACTCGAGTCCTCCTGAATTCAGGGCTGGTGCTCCAGCCACTGCACCACCTAGCTGCCCCAAGTTGTTTTTTTTAAAAAATCAAATTCAAGATTATTTTTCTTACAAGTTTACACCTTCAATGTACTAATCAGTTGCTTGGCCAGCATGAATAATCAACCCACTATGTCACAAGGATATTGAAGGTTATCTTTAAAAAGTATTGATATGTGCACACAATCCAAACTTTGATAATAAAGTAACAGCACCGAAGGGGGCCAACTTTACTGACACCCCTCCCATTGACTCAGTGTACTATAACTTTAACCATGGATTCTCAAAGGCTGTGTGTTTAACAAACAACAGATTCTCACAGGTTCTGCCAAAAAAATGGATCGGAGAATGTCAGATCTAGAACCTGTCAAGAGGAGCAACCTAGTTTAAATCTATATGTAACATTATATCATGATGAGATTGGCCATGAGGGATAAATTGGAGGGGCCTATAATAATTCAGATTCAATTATGATCCATATCAAGGGAGGGAGTATCCAGACTGATAACCATAATTAGTATCATAAGCAAGTTATTAAATCAAAATGTTTTTTAAAAAGCAATTTATAGATCATTTCTATGACAGTTCTTCAAAACCTACTACATATTATACATTTTAAGAATCATATTTTCTAATCATCTAACTTAGTGACTACATATTCTTCTCAGTGCCACCAAAAGCATATAGCTTCTTTAGAAGTTAGATTTTAAAAGAATGAATTAATTCTGTAAAAACCTCTCACTGCTGTAAACAAAACCTTAGTGATAGGTCAAAGAGCGCACTGAACGTAGGAAGAAAAATGAGAAGTTGGGAGAAAGACAAAGATATCAGTGGAATCAGGGCAAAGGCAATAAGACACATGATAGATAGATAGATAGATAGAAAGGCAGCAGTGGGAAGAAATTAAGGGGTCAGATATATCAGAAGGCAGCCAAATAAAGGAAAGTAGGATCACTAGACAAGCCTATTGCTGCCCCTAAAAGAAAAAAAAAGAAAAAGACAGGAAAAAAGGGATAAATCTAGATAATAAAATCAAGAAACCCTAAGTTTCACATGTCCTTCCTCTGCACATATATTTAAAAAGTAAGAAGAAAGTCGCCTACCACAGCAAATTCATCTTTGTCCAAATGTCCATCTTTGTCAATATCACTGAGATCCCAGACCTACAATTAGGAAGTTAGAAAAAACCAATAAGATTAGATTCTGAAGATCCTTATTTTCATTTAGTCACTTAGAAACATACCTGAAGAATTTGAGGGCAGATGAATGCCCAGAAACTCTAGTGGCCACTAAATTCAGTTTTTCTGGTCAATCCAAATAAAAGGAGTGAACTGTAGCTGTCAAGCCTTAATAAAACTTAGGAGAACTCAGATTTGGAAACAGAAATGTATAGTGAAGTAAGAAATATAGATCTAATCAGAACACATTTTCAAAATAGTTTACAAGTACCTTTTACATAAATATACAGAACACAAATGCATAAAGAAATACCTTTTCAAATTCACTATATAGCATTTTGCACCTTTTCTTCCTAATATCTGGTCATGATTATAATTGTACCCAAGAAACACATACTTTTAACAACACTGATATCTTAGCACAAAAGCTTATCTTAACTTTTCTTTTTTGGTTTATAATGTTAAACTAAACTCAATATCAGTCTAATTCTTAAACAGAGAAGCAAGAAGACTTCAATAGGTTCATATTGAAGTAGAAGACTACAACTCAAGTTAAATTCCAGGGGATTCATCTGAAAGGGTTTCTTCTGCCTGCCCCCAGGATCCACAGATTTGCTAATATGTTATGTGTTAAAATTCTTTCCTCTATGAATTTGACATTGTGCTTCATTCAACTTAAAACACTAAAATGAGACTGTTCACTTCTATTTCTAAGAATTTTCCATGTTCAACTAGTGCAACTGGTGGAGCTGGGGAGAGGGGAGGAGAAGAAGTGGACAGGATTGGAAAGAGAGATCAGAAATTGCTTTTAAAAATTACAAAATCTTTAATCATATAAGTCCATATCAGCAATGCCAACACTATTAAACACCGGGGATACGTTGGTTGGTTTTACATGACTTTTTCTTTTTTATTTCTTTTTTTTGTAACAAAAAGAACTTACTGGATATATTAAGAAATGACTACTGTGGAAACAAGTTATCGAAAAAAGTCAAAATAAACATTTTTAAAACAAATATATATGGTGATGGTGGTAGTGGTTGTTCTTCTTCATTCTTCTTCAATACCACATGGACCACAGAATACCAATGATGTCTATGGAATTTTCTTTGCAAAGATATTGGAGTGGTTTGCCATTTCTTTCTCCAATGGATTAAGGCAAACAGAAGTTAAATGATTTGCCCAGAGTCACAAAGCTAGTAAATGTCTGGGGTCAAATTTGAATTCAGGTCATTCTGACTCCAGGCTCAGCACTCTTTCCACTCTATGTGTATGTGTGTGTGTATGTATATATAAATGGTACTTGCCATCACACACATACATATATGCATATATATGAAAATATATACATAAAATGCCTCATCACTAAGTATGTATCGACATAGTATCATATTAAAATGTAATTTATAACAACACACTTAAAAAAAGAGATCTAGCCCAACTCCCTTATTTTAAGATATGATTTATAAAGTAACAAAAAAAATTCCATAAAGCAGTATCACTGCCTTATAAACATACTTTATAATAACAATAATTATTACAATTGTGGCTAAGATTTACATAGCACTTTAAAGGTCTGCAAAATTATTTACATACTTAATTGATTTTCATAAAAACTCTGTGAGGTGGGTGTTATTATTATCCCCATTTCACAGATGGAAAAAAAAAAGTTAAGTGACCTTTATCTGAGTCATATAACTAATGAGTGCTTGAGGCAAATTGTTAATTCAGGTCTTTTTTTTTTTTTTTTTTTTTTTTTTTTAAATAAATAAAACAGACAGAAAGACACACACAGTTTGCAACACTTTCATGGGAATGTCTTACCATGACCAAAACTGTGGGATCAGTCTTTCCTTACTTGGGTAGACCTGTCTCCAAACAACTAGTACACAATCCACCCCAAAGCTTTCCCAATTGTAAACATGCAAGAGCTTTTGCTCCACTGACAGAACCTTTAAGGAACACAGAATCAGTTCCACGACATAATGAAATGTTCAGAATAAGGCTTTAGTGCAGGGGTTCTTAATGGGGGCCCATAAGCTTTTTTTCTTCCTTCTGTATTTCAAAATAATTGGTTTCCTTTGTAAAGCTATGTATTTTATTTCTGTATTTCATAAAATGATTCCAGGAAAGGAATCTACAGACTTCCCCAGACTGAAACAAATAAGATGAAGAACCCTTGCTTTGTTTGCATAATCTAATAATGATACATAAGTGTGTACTTACCCTGCCCAGGATATCAAGAGGTAGCTTGGAGTTCATCAGAACTGGTTTTACTTTGTCTCCAGAAAGCAATCCATTTATAGGTAATAGGCTTTCAAAAATTCCATCAAATTTTGCTTTCTCTTCCACCTAGTTGGTAAGAAATAGCCTGAATAAGTAAAAAAGTGTGCCTGTGTGAGTGTCAAAAATAAGATCTTACAAGAAACTAACAGCTAACCATTTCTCTTGCTGAGATCACAAGATATCCTCAATACAGTTTCAGACTTCAAATGCAGATTTTTAACTTAAATGAAAGAATTTTCTGGAGGTTTGGCTACAGATTAGGGAAGTCACTGGCAATGAGATGAAAAAATATAGAATGTTGCTCTTACCTGATTCACCATATAACATATAAAGAAGCAACTTATGTTGCAGTAGTTGTAACTACAAAAATAACTATCTCATCAGGATTAATAGGAACACTTGTGCAATGATTTTGGCTCTACACTACACACAAGAACATTTTTATCATAAAATATGATAAAATGCTGCCCAAAAAAAAAAAAAAAAAAAGTAACTAGCACCAGCCCTGAAGTCAAGAGGACCTAGTTCAAATCTGGTCCCAGACAGTTAACACTTCCTAGCTGTGTGATCCTGGGCAAGTCACTTAACCCCAATTGCCTCAAAAAAAAAAAAAAAAAAGATAATTACAAAATAGGTAGTAATCCAAAATCATTCAAATGATTAAACCACTTCTAACTTTCACTTAACACAGAGCAGAGACAGCATATAATAAACTTGTCTCGCAACTCATTCACCCACTCATTGAGAAACCTCTTTTCCTATATCAGGATATAGCTGTCTCAGAAAAGCTGTGAAGACTGAGGAAAAGAAACATCTGATCACACTAGCACTAGCAAGACCTCCAAAGCTAGTCAGCTTAGCAAACAGGTAACAGACAGCCTCAGTTACATCATATGTTTATAAAGAATGAGATTTTTTGAAATACTGTATGTTATTGACAAATGACAGGTCATAAATGCTTGATTGTGGAATTCAATATTTCATGATATCTAAGTCAAATAAATGGTAGTTTCCTGTTCTCCCTCTGTATTCCAACCATTCCTTTTTCAAGAAAGCTAGTTAGTAGGGGGAAAAGTAAAAACAATAAAGACTGAATTTCTACTTTATTAAAAATAGTTATTTAGGAGTAGCTAGTTGGTGTAGTGAATCATCAGCCCTAAAGTCAGGAAGACCTGAGTTCAAATCTGAACTCAGACATTTAACACTCCTTGGCTGTGTGACCCTGGGCAAGTCACTCAATCCCAATTGCCTCCATAAAATAAAAGTAAAAGAATCAAAAATTAAATTAAGTTTTAAAATAGTAGTTTAAAGACCACCATTAAAATAGCACTTGAATTTTTTAAAAGTAGGAAACCAAAAAGTCCATAAGATTATTTTTCTGTACCCTCCCATGCACCCTTCTCAATCCCCTTCAAAAAGGTAAGCAAAAATTTATTTAACCCATGGATTGGTTTTTTTGGAGGGGGTTTGCCTTTTTAGTCAAGCATGACAGAAGTCTGCTAGGGTAATTTTCTGCTAATATAATGACATAATATATAATTTTGTTTGCAAAAGTTTTAATATTATCTTTCTAGTCACATCTTTTGTATCAAAATGGAACTGTAAACCAAAAACTTAAGAAAAAACAGATAAATGTTGAAGAGAGATTACAAATAAAAACTAAAATTAAAAAAAAAATCTTGGGCATCATTATTTTTGAGAGCTAAACTTGCATGCAAATAAATGGTATTAAACATAATGGCATGGCTGTGTAAGACAGTTAAAGAAAACTGACTGGTCATATAGTGAGAATGATTGTTCACAGAGAAGCAGTTTTCAAATGAGGAATCCCAATAGGAGGTCTCAAATACACTAACAAGCTAGGTGGATTCACAAGTGAATGTGGATCGCAATGCGGATGAGAAGAAATGAAGGGAGGCAATACTAACCAACATCAATAAAATCAAAAATATTTCAAAATATCTAAGTCATGACTAATCAAAGAATACAGAAAAAAAAATTTCTCAAAAGAACAGCAAACGATTAACAATCATGTGAAAGAAAATTCCAAGTCACTATTTGGAGAATTTGTAGAAAATGAAAATGAAAACTACTCTAAAATTTTACCTCATAGTCAAATCAGAAAGGATGACAAAAGAGGGAAGAAGTAACTGTGTATATGGGTGAGGGAGCGGGAACATATAGCAATATAGGCACAATAATGCACTATTGGCAGAGTTATAAATTACCAAAATAATTATGAAAAGCAACATACAATTATTCAAAGAAATTAAAATATCCACGTTCTTTGACTAGTAGGCAATTACCAAAGAAGTCAAAAATAAAAAGGATCCATATACTCTAAAATATTTATAGCAGCCTTTTTTATAGCAGAAAACAAAACAAAACAAAACAAAACAAAAAAAAAAAAAAAAACACTGGGGGAAAAATGATGTCTACTCACTGGGCAAGGACTAAAAAAAAAAAATGTGACACATAAAAAATAAAATAACACTATGCTGTAAGAAACAATGAATATGAAAACTACAGAGAAACAGGGGAAGAATTCTAGAAATTGATATAAAGTGAAGTTAAGGAGAACCAAGAAAACAATGAATAATGACTAGGACAATGTAAATGGAAAGAACAGCACCACACTTGAAACTGCATGCTCCAAAATTACACAGCCCAAGCTTGGTCTAAAAGAGAAAAGAGATGAAAGATACCTAATAGTTAATAACTGCTAATATTTACATAGAAGCAGATAGGTGGAAGCAGAGTGCTGGGCCAGGAGTCAGATTTCTCTTCCTGAGTTCACATCTGGCCTCAGACATTGACTAGGTATTTGATTCACTTTGTTTCACCCAGTTTATTCAAATATAAAATGATCTAGAGAAGGAAATGGCAAATCATTCCAGTATGTTTGCCAAGAAAACCCCAAATGTGGTCACAAAGGGTCAAATATGACTAAAAAAACAAAGCCAAAAACAGAAACAAAAAAAGGCTTGCAAAGTGTTTTTAATCTCCAACATATTTGATCCTCAGAACAACCTTGTAAAGTACTTATTTTTATTCCCATTTTACAGACAAAGAAACTGGGACTGGGAGATTAAGGGATAGTCACTGAGTATCTAAAGAAGAATGTGAATTTAGGTCTACCTAACTCTAAACCCAGAAGTCTACCCGTAATGTACGGAAGTCTCCTAACTACTTGATACCTCCCTTTTTTCCTTGCAAAAAGGGGGTAAGGAGGACCTGTTATTATTCTTTGTAATAAAGGATAGTTTTCTAGAAAAGGAAGGAAAAAGAGATACACTGGCAAACATAGATGATAGCCAAAAGATAACTTCAAAAAAAAATTTTTTAAGCAAAGTAACAAAGTTATAATGTTCACAAGTTTTTAGTTAACTTTTGCGATAAGCTGGCACATGTTTATAGGTATTCAATAACCAGGCAGAAGCATTAAATGAAAACATAAACCTTAAAACATTGGAATTATGTAAGCCCAGCTTACATAACTCTTAGTTGCCAGTCTATTATTTCAAAGATGTCACTCACTACTCTCCTTCTTAAAAACTGAATTTCTAATATTAGACCGAGAATTCCTTAAAAGCAGGGACAGTACATGGCACAGTACTACCTATCTATCTACACAGTAGGCATTTAATAAATCGTCCCTTACTTAAATCAACTAACTCGAATAGAACTTTGTACAAAGTATATCTCAGTGAAAACTGCCTGTGATATGCAAAAATGTTTGTAGCAGCTGTTTTTGTAGTGGTAAGGAACTGGAAACTGAGTGGAATGGCTGAATAAAATATGATATATAAAGGTAATGGAACATTACTGTTCTATAAGAAATGATGAGCAGGCTGATTTTCAGAAAAGCCTAGAAAAACTTCCATGAATTGAGGCTAAGTGAAGTGAGAAGAACCAAGAGGACAGCATACACAGCAACAAGATTATAAGACGATCAACTGTGATGGACTTGGTTCTTTTCAACAATGAGATGATTCAAGGCAATTCCAATAAACTTGTGATGGAAAGAGCCATCTGCATCCAGAAAGATTATGAGGGACTGAATGTGGATCACAACATAGTATTTTTACCTTTTGTTGTTGTTTGCTTGTTTTTTTGTTCCCTTTTCTTATTTTTTTCCCCATTTGATCTGATTTTTTTTTTTTTATGCAGCATGATGAATATGGAAAAACGTTTAGAAGAATTGTATATGTTTAACTTATATCGAATTGCTTTCTGTCTTGAGAAGGAAAGAAGCGATAGGAGAGGGAAAAAATTTTGGAACACAAGGTTTTGCTGGAGTGAATGGTGAAAACTATCTTTGCATGTATTTGGAAAAATAAAATACTATTAAAATTATCCAAAAAAAAAAAAAAAAAAAAAAAAAATATATATATATATATATATATATATATATATATATATATATATATATATATATATATATCTATGTGGTATCATCATTTCCAGAATAGGTTGTGAGCAACCTTAAAAACATTCAACATGACATTCCCTAGAGAAGACAATTGAAGCTCAATGGTTCCATGCTCAACTTACCCTAACAGCCCAGTGGGACTCTGCTGCAGGAGGTGTAACCAATAAAGGACTGCTAGTATCATGCTGAAAAAAGGAAAAACATCTGATGTCAGTAGCCACTCAATGTTGTTAATGTTATTAGTATTATCATCAATAAGGAATAACATGACTATACATGTATAATTTAGATCAGATAGCTTACTGTTTCGTAACTCAGAATTTTACAAAAAATGAATGTTGAAAGTCGTCTTTATACATAATTGGAAAAAATAAAATACTATTTAAATTTTTTAAAATAAGGAATGAAAGATTTACTGTTTTTACTCAAAAGACTAGCAAATGCAAAGCTGATACAAGAAGGGGAAAATGAGATCCTAGGTTGGTGCTTATAAGGATAAAAAGAATAATTTATAAAACAAAAGTGAAATTCATTTAACAGTTTTAACAATAACCACTTACAAATTTCGGAGGCGGGAGACTCAAGTTTAGGCTACTCAAGTTAACTTCATGGCCATTTTGTGCACATGCTATTAGTCTCAGGGCAACATAGAAACCCTACAAATCCAAAAACATGGTAAGCAAACAATTAATGTCAGATTTTTTTTTTTTTTAATGAGCAAGTATATGATCTTTAAGTACTAGTTTCCAGCATAATTAATTTAATTTTAACAATACAGACAAGTGTCCAAAATTACTTGGGACTTCTTCAATTAGTTCATGCCAACTGACTGGTTTTTTTTAATGTAGTATTTGCTAAATTGTATTTTTCCTGTTCATTATATATCACTTTTAAAATATATTTTGAAATCATCTGCTCCTAAAACTTATGAAATCTATTGAAATAAATACAAATTTTCATATTCAATATCAATTGTTAATCAGTTTAAGCTTTCATATTAAAGATTAAATATAAAAATTATTCATTTAATGAAGTGTTTCACAGTTACAAAGTACTATATAAAACTTAGACCTTCACTGATTTTCCAAGGAGTCAGCTTTATGAGATATGTTACTTAATGTTAGTTTAAGATCAAAGCCAGGACTCACACTTTTATCACCTGATTGCAAGTTCAGGGCAGATTCACCCCTATAACATGATGCCATTTAATTTTTTTTTTTTTTTTTTACCTGAAATAGTGGTGACTTCATGTGTATAAAGAATTCATTACTCTTTCACAAGTTGATCATATTAGATCCTATAATTCTCTCAGATGCTATTTTAATGACAAACTTCAGCTGTCAAATGGATGACACAGATTGTCTTACTATATTATAAACACTCACATGAAAGCATGATCTCCCATACAGTTTTGTTGTAAGGAAGGAAAGTACTTCATAAACTTTGAAATTCTACATAAAGGTGAGAACATTTACAAAAGAAACTATGGCCTAGACAAGGGAAAGGATTTGTCCCAAGACAAAGACACTATGACAATGACTTAAATAAAGCTTGAATAAAGAATTTCAGACTCTTATACCATGTTAATTTGCAATAATGACTTAAGTTATTTTAATTTTGATTAAAAAACAAGTATCTCTAACTGACCTGAGATTTTCAACCATTTCTGAGACTAAACATATTTGTAAGTTTTAAATTCCTTATACTAATGTTTTATTCTGGTTAAAGTTACTAAATAGTTCATCCTTAAATGATATAGAAAGCAGATTCACAAGGAAAATTAATTACACATATTAAAAAGTCTCAAAAGATACTTTTCAATTTTAACAATTTGATAACTTTTTCTTATAAATGCAATTACTCCAACAGAGAGGCAATAAATGTGGTAGAAAGTGCATTATTAATTTAACCACAATCCACCTGTCAGCTTTCTCCCCCCATGCCCTGTGTGTATGTATATATACCTGTTTGTCCAAGAAGCCCTTACCCTCTGGATCTGCCAGATCCCAAATCTGCAAAGAGAGAAAAGCAGGCATCAAAATGACCACCCCAATTAATCTGCTGTCTCCCAGTAGCTTCAAACAGAAATCTTCAACCTCTTTAGGCAGCAATACCCAATATCCTCATTCTTTTGTTCTATGCCTTCTAATCCCCTAAGACAAAAAAGGGAGTATAAGTAAAGTCATCATGACATTCAGCTAAGACAGAAGTAGCAGACCCAGCCCAGAAGAGCAACATCAGCACAACTCCTAGGAAGAAAATAGGGAGACCATAATGAAAGCAATTTAGCACCAGGTAAATGAGCAATTCTCTGGGAAGAGCCATATGTTTTTTGAAATGCAAATGCAGCTTCGAAAGACATAGACCATTTAATTTTTCACTTACCTTTCCAAGAATAATGTCTGAGAGACCTGACTTTTTGAGAAAAAGTGCAGCTTCACCAGCCCCAACTCTCCCTGTATATGTTGGATCTACCTGCAATAAACAGAAGAGAGACTCAATGAGATAATTCTTAAAAAAAGGAGAGATTAGTAAAGCAATACACAACTGTACCAATTTCTCCATTCACTGACAACCAAAGTAATAAATGAGAGTTAATAAAGGCACTTTTTTAAATTTAGCCCAACTTAAAAATAAATAAATAAACCTACCTGTTTGTAATAAGACTCATATAATGGATTTCCAGTCGTAAACTGCAAATAAAACCACAGACATTGTTAAGTCCAAAAGGATCAAACTAATGAGGAGAAAAAATCCTGAAATTACTGAAATCTGCATAAGTAAATTATCAAAATGTCCTCTATATAATAAATCATTTGTTCAACACCTACTATGTACCTGACACTATGCTAGACGTTGGAGGTATAGATACAAAGAATAAAACAATTCAAACGGGGAGACAAGCACATAAATAAGTAAATACAAAATAAATACAAAGTAGGAAGGGAGGGCATTAGCAACCAGTCAGAATTTATTAAGTGCTTTCTATATACTAGGAACTACTCCAGGCACGGAGGATATAAGTATAAGAATAAAACAATTTCTACTTATAAGGAGTTCATATTCTAATGAAAAAATAAGTCCATATAGAAATATATGCAGCATAAATATGCAAACATAACAAAATTAAATACAAGATAGTTTGAGAGGGAGAAAAAGTCCCAGGCAGGTGTAGCTAGGGGTTTCAGGTCAACAGTTCAAATACAGCCTCTGATACTTAATACTAGCTGTGGCAAGTTGATTAATGTGGGAGGGAGGGAAAGAAGGAGAGAAGAGAGAGACATGGAAAGACAGAGTCAAAGAGTAGAAGAGAGAGACATGGAAAAACAGAGAGAGCAGAGGAGAGAGAGACAGGGAGAGACAGAAACAAAAGAAAGTGGGGAGAGAGAGAGAGAAGGAAAGTGAGGGGGAGAGAGAAGAAGAGAGGGAGAAGAGGAAGAAAGAGGATGAAGAAAAAGGAGAGGAAGAGGGAAAGAGAGAAGGAGGAGAGGGAGAGAGACAAAGAAAGAAAGAGAAGTTCCAGGCAGAAAGTGGTGCTTGAACTGTGGCTTAAAGGAAGAAAAGCAGCTACTTCAAAACCAGAGGTAAGGAAGGAAGTACATTCCAAGAATGGGAATGTTAGTGCAAAGGCATAAAGATAAAGAGATGAAGGTCATATGTTAGAAGTAGAGAGAAGGCCAGTTTGATGGGACAGAGATTATGGAGATAATGAGCAGGGAAAGTGGAAAAACAAGGAGGGACTGTGCAGGGCTTTAAGTAAATAGAAGAGTTGCTATAGGAGACCTGAGTTTGATTGACACTATTTTTTATTAAGAGAGCCAGGAAAGTTGACAGTAGTGGAATGATGTGGCCATATTTGTTTTAAGGGAAACCAATTAGGTAGAAATCTAAGGGATAGCCTGGAATGGTGACAACTAAGGAATAATTTTGAGGCTATTGAAAAAAATCTATTCAAAAGAGGCCCTGAATGGAATGAATGGAAACAATAGACTAAGTGAATGGACAGAAAGAGTCAGGGCAAGAAATGATGTGAAGCCAGAAACAAATGTTTAACAATTGACTGGATATATGGACACCTATAAGGATATATGGGATGAAGGAGAGTAGGGAAAAGCAGGATAATGGCAAGATTATGAGACACGAAAGATAGTAGTGTGGGAAGATTGGAAAAAGGGAGGGCTTAGAGGGAAAGGTAATGAATTCAATTCCAAACATAATGATTTTAAGATATCTTTAGGATGTCCTATTTGAAATGTCTAAATAGGAAAGAGGAGATACTGAGGCTTGATAAGTCAATCTGGCTTCATGTAGAAAATGGTACTTGGGCTGTACCTTGAACCAAGAGAGGGAGCATTTACATATATAATATATATAGAGAGAGAGAGCTGATTCATAAAAGTATTAGTCCCTTATGACTAGATTATGCCACAAAACCCTGTTGAATGTTATTTTATCAAATATCCCAGGAATAAATCAGGTAATTAGTAAGGATCTGAGTTAAGTGCTCCCAGAAAAAAACATTATTTTACCTAATATTGTATTTCACTGAAACCATTAACAACATTGGAGGGAAAGATCTGTTTATAAGTTAACCAATTTGTGGCAAATCTTAAACTAATATTAACTTAATTAAACTAATATTAATGTAAATCTTAAACTAATATTACTTAATAATGTCATTCTTAAAGTAGTAATATCAATAACAATAGCTAGAATTTACACACTGCTTTAATATGTGCAAAGGACTATACAGGTTATTTCATTTGATAATCACAACCATCCAAGGAGCTAGAAGTTATCATTAACCCCATTTTATAGAAGAGGATAATGAGGTTGGGAGAGATTAAGTGATTTGACAAGGTGATCACTAGAGATATCATCCTAAAAGGAACAGTAAGATTTTGAGTCTAAACTTTCTAACAATGAGATAAAACTTTTGAAAAACTCCTGTCTCTGCCATGTTCTTTACCATTCAACCACATGGCCCCACATTAATCATTAAACACTTCAGAGCTGGGCTGTTGGGGGGGAAGGAGGGGGAGAGAAGGTGGTTGGTAGAACTTTCTGAATGAAATAGCTGGAATCTGTGGCTTCCATCAAATTTGAACTAAAATGCAGTCTTCTAGGAAAAGCCTTTCCTAGTTTTCTTTAATCTTATTGCCTTCCTACTGAGATTATCCCCAATTTATTCTGTTTATATCTTATTTGTACATAGTGTTTACATGCTATCTTCCCCATTAAACTTCGAGTTCTTTGTAAGCAGATAGGGTATTTGGAGTTTCTTTGTACCCCCAGTGTTTAGCACAGAGCTTGGCACATTGGAAGTGCTTAATAAAGGCTTGTTTACTGATATCATAGCAGGTCACTCTATCCTATGATGTAACTGTCAACTCATACACGCCTTCTTATCTTGTGCAATTCCTATCTATGTCCTCCCAAGGAATCTGTCATAGAGGGAGCCCAAACAAACTGGGGATCTTCTCTTAAATCCCAGGACATGATATGAACACCAAGACTGTCCAATGGTTATTCTTTGTTATTACATAACCAAATCATGGACTGGTCACGTATTTTTCTGATGACATACTTTCCACCAGTAGTATCAAAGTAAAAAAAGATTCCCTACAACTGATGTAGAAAAGCACAAATTAATATTATCTAAGTTATACAATATTATTATTTGTTTTGTTAAACATTTCCCAAGGACATTCTAGTGCACATCTGTGAATTTTTAGACTTCTGCCTTTCACCACTTCTAATTCCTCTTTTGTTGGTCACACTCTTCAGGTACCTCTTCCCTCTGTTCTTTCAGTGACAGTCAGTTTCAAAGATTAAAGAATTCCAAGGCTAACAGCTATAAATTACCAGAAGACTACTGTACTTAAAAGAAAATTCTTGTTTCAGAGAAAGCTTAAAGTGATCAAAAGAATTTGGTAAGTTCCCAAAGGCAGTGCCATCCAGTCTCCACTTCCTCTTCAAGGCTGGGCCAATACTATTTTCGGTGCCTGTTCAGGATACCCATACTGGTCATACATCCAACTGTACAGCATCCTCTGGACAAAAAGCTCTCTTTGTCCATATGGCATTTCTTTTGTGGATAATAGTTGTGCTGAATTTTTATTATTTCTTATTTTTATAAGTTGTTTATTATAATTATGAATTATTATGATTTTAAAATCATAAAATTTTTAAATGACAATCAAGTCAAATAAGCCTGAAAGGGAAGAATGCTTCTCACAATGATTGAATCCTCTTGCAGAGCCTAAGAGCTAACTGTCCATACTCTCTTCATTTAAGAATAATCCATAGTGAGTTGAAGTTATACACTATCACAGAACTACAAACACAGGGCGGGGAAAGGAAGGCTTTTCAGAACTCCGGACATTGTGTGAACATCACTATTTTAACTATTTAAAGTTATCCTTGACAACACCTTAATCTCCCCCAGGGGCAAAGTTTTATAAAAAGAGAAATCTGGATTTTAGTCCTTGAAAGTAAAGTTCTGTGACCAGCAGGATGATTTTTATCAATCTGATAGACTCGGCCCTCTTTAACAATGAGATGAACCAAATCAGCTCCAATAGAGCAGTAATGAACTGAACCAGCTACACCCAGCGAAAGAACTCTGGAAGATGACTATGAACCTACACAGAATTCCCAATCCCTCTATCTTTGCCCATCTGCATTTCTGATTTCCTTCACAGGCTAATTGCACACTATTTCAAAGTCCAATTCTTTTTGTAGAGCAATATAACTGTATGGACATGTATACATACATTGTATTCAACTTACACTTTAACATATTTAACATGTATTGGTCAACCTGCCATCAGGGGGAAGGGATGGGGGGAAGGAGGGGAAAAGTTGGAACAAAAGGTTTTGCAATTATCAATGCTGAAAAATTACCCATGCATATATCTTGTAAATAAAAAGCTATTTTTAAAATTTTTTTTTAAATTTTTAAAAAGAAAGTAAAGTTCTGGTCCTTATCCAAGGGGAAAAAAGGGAGAAGGGGGAGGAGAGAAGAACAATTAAAGACATCAAAGTAGTAAATGAAATTTCCTTGAATGTAGTTAAGACAAATATCAAGAGAGTGAAATTTTTTAGGGTCTAACTGCAAATTTTAGGGGAGCAAACTCAATCTCGTTTCAGATGACAATCTCTTTGTCATCAAAGTATTCAACACATAAAGACTTCAGGCAACAACTGCTGAAGAATTTAAATGATCATATTAAAAGTTAATGCCTAATGTAAATGTGGAAATATGTTTAAAAGAACTACACATGTTTAACCTATATTAGATTACTTACTGTTGGGGGGGAGGAAAAAGGGAGAGATGAGGGAGGGATAAAAATTTTGAACCAAATGTTTTCCAAGGGTGAATGTTAAAAACTATCTTTGAATGTATTTTGAAAATAAAAAGCTAGTTTTATTTTTTAAAGTTAATGCTTGGTTTTTATTTGAAAGCAAAATTAAAATTTTTGTTATAAGAACTCATAATGGTCTAACTAAACCTGAAGAATGCCTTAAATTGGCTGATTCAAATCAACAAAATGCTAATTTTCTAGCTATCTATCAATTTAATGACACAGCTCCAACCAAGTCTGCTCTTATATTTAAATGATCAACTGAAGAGTAAAAACAAAGGGGAATTGTAGTTGGTAAAACAGTGGGAGAGGGAAAGAGCAATGAACTAGGAATTAGCCTTAGGATCAGATATGAAAAGGGAACTAGTAGAATCATTTAGTTTAAATCTCTCAATTTATGAATAAGGAAACTAAGTTTAGAAGAAGAAAAGGAACTTGCTTAGAGTCACAGAGAGCTGAGATCCCCTGACTCCAAGCACAGGCCTCTATCCTACTCAGTATAAGATAAAGTGGGGCTAAGAGAAACAGTTGGAGAGCCAGGATCTTAACTCCAATTTCTTCACTGGAAGTCTGGGGCTCTTTCCATAATACCAAATTAAGGGACCTAGGTCCTGGTTAAGGCAGGTATGAATCCTAAGCAAATAAACTCTAACGAAAGATGTACAGAAATATATTTATAACTCTTTTCTAAGGTGGCAAAAAATGGTAATCTGAGGGGAAACTCAACAACTGGACAATAGCTGAAAAAGTTATGATATATAAATGTGGTGGAATACTATGCATTTAAGAAAAACTTAGGAACACTTGTGAAAATTGATGCCAAGTGAACTTATATAATATTATAAAGACAATCAACTTTGAAAGATTTAGGAACTTTGATTAGCATAATGTTCACAAATACAAGGAACTGCTAATGAAACATGCAGCCTACCTCCTGATAGAGGTGACTTAAAATGCACAATGAAACAATATGCATATATCATTTGTTATTACAGCTCAGCTGTATCTGACTCTCTGACTCTCCATAACCCCATTTGAGGTTTTCTTAGTAAAGATATTAGAGTGGTTTGCCATTTCCTTCTCCAGCTCATTTTACAGATGAGGAAACTGAAGTAAACATGATTAAATCACTTGTCCAAGATCAGAGGTAGGAAATGTCTGAGGGTGCATTTGAACTCAGGTCTTCTTGACTCTAGGCTTAGTACTCCATCCACTGCACCACCTAGCTATCCTATATATGCCTGTCTGTCTCTCTTTTATGTTTATATATACATATGTACTCGTGTGTATATATATGAAATACTGTACATATATTACATATGTATTTTATATATAACATCTATAGTTTATGTATTTTATGTATAAACACATATATACATATTTGTATATGTATAAAAACACAAAAATATTCTTTTGGATATGGAGAATGCAAAAATTTGTTTCGCTTGATTACATGTTTATAATAAGGATTTTATTTTTCTCTTGTTCTCAACTGATGGTGTTGGGAGGAAAGAAAAGGAAGATTTTTGTTGTCTTAAAAAAAATAATTTTAAAAAAGTTTTCTCACCAATAGTTTCCTACAAAGATGAAATTAGATGTGTGTCTAACTAGTGGATTAGGGGGCTACAGACTTAATACCCATGATACAACTGCAGAATCTGGAGCCATTTTAATAAAAACAATTAATAATAATCCATTTTACATTCATTAAGAATGAATTGCCATCTACAGAAGTATTCTACAGGAGATAATTAAAAATTACTTAAAACAATGAGCAAAAGGCAGAGTTGCAAAAATGCAAGTTTAAGATTGCTGCAGAGAACATCTTAATCAGAAGTCTGCAAAAGTGAAATGTCTCTTAGCAGGTAGCAAGTTGCCTAATTCACTGGAAAAGAATAATGTTTCATTCAGTTCTGACTTAACTAGACACTACTGAGGTCCCTCTGATTCTATAAGATCAAATGGTTTTCCAAAGGAGAGAAAATATAAGTAATAAATTAGGTCCTAATTAATTGTAACAAGTATTGTTAATTAATTGTAACAAGGATGAAAATTGAGCATAAGAAGTAAGAATGAGCTTATTTAGTGTTGATCAAGGGAGAAAACTAACTGGTAGAAGGAATTACAGGGGAAAGTACATCTGAATTGCTGGGTCTGAATCTTGCTTGCCACCTATGTGATCTTGGGCAAGTCATTTTTCTTTGGCCCCCATTTTCTACATCTGTAACAGGAGTTGTAGGATGGGGTTTGGATTAGATAACATCTAAAATGTCTTTGAGCTCTAATAGCAACTAATCGCTGAGTAAAGCTGTATTATTAGCTATAACATTCAACTTCTCATAATTTCTGCTCTGGAGGAAAAACACTGACAATCCCCCAGGCATATCAAAGCTTTTATATTTTACAAGTATTTATTAAGCCTCTACAATAGTCTAATAGTGCCAAATGATGAAGATAAAATTCTCATATTCTAAAAATGACTTGTCCAAATATTCCACAAGCTATCTGTGTCTCAATAAGTCCATGCCTAACAAACAATTTCTATTTAGCTTGATACTGGTCTTCTTCATTCCCATCACTGGAAAGTTCCAATATCTAAGGAACCAAATCTTAGGAGCTTTAAGACTAAAAATAAGAGACATGAACATAATTACAAAAAATTATATTAAAAGATCTCTCTCACTGCTCCCATCTTTTCAGAGATACTCTTACTATTCCTGCCTCTGAGTTTCCCAATTCTTTCAGGTCTCCTTAGTCCAGCCTCTCCAATTTAGCCTACTGTCTCCTTAGAGGGAAGATGAAGCAAACAGAAAAAAGAAAAAACAGATTCCTAGGGCCAATCTCATCTCGGTTCCCTTATTATCATTTTGGTAGTATTTGAACAACTTGGCTTTTACCACTAATTGAATCCTCCATTTATCGCTCTCAAAATTTGAAGTCTTGAGATTCAGGACTAAGACCAAAGAAAGGACCATAAAATTGTGTAATCCTTTGAACCAACAATACCACTATTGGGTCTGTATCCCAAAGAGATCAAAGGAAAAAGAAAAGGACCAGCATGTACAAAATATTTATAGCAGCTTTTTGTGATGCAAAATGAAGTGACTAGAAACAGGAGATGACCACTGTACACAGGAATAGCAATACTGTAACAATGATCCATTGTGAAAGTTATAGTACTCTAATCAATACAGTGATCCAAAATAATTCCAAAAGACTCAAGAAGAAAAATGCTATCTATATCCAGAGAGAACTGATTTAATTCAAAGTACCAATTAAAGCATACTTTTTTCATTTATTTTTCTTGCCTTTTTTTTTTTTTTTGGCAACATAGCCAACATGCAATTTCACATACATGATATCATATTCCTTGCATTCTTGATGAGACAGAAAGTCTGGAGAAAGAGAATTGGAAATTCAACATTTTTTAAAATGAATGTTAAATATGATTTTTAAGAGTTGAATTATATGGGGCAGCTAGGTGGCGCAGTGGATAGAGCACCAGCCTTGAATTCAGGAGGACCCCAGTTCAAATCTGATCCAGACACTTAACATTTCCTAGCTGTGTGACCCTAGGCAAGTCACTTAACCCCAGCCTCAGGGGGGAAAAAAAAAAAAAAGAGTTGAATTATATTGTATAAATCTGAATCTTCTACCAAATGACAAAAATGCTCACTATTTGACCCTACTCTTTCTAATCGTATGTTTATAGTGCAAACTACACTGACTTTTGATATAGTATCTTGATTTAAATTCCTGGTCTAATTGTGACCAAGTCACTTCACCTCTTTTGGTCAGTTTCCTCATTTGAAAAGAAAAGAGATGAACTAAATGATCTTCCACTCAAAATGCTTACTATCTTATTCTATCTTATTTCCACTTCAGCTTATTACAAACTTTGCCATCCACTGGGGCTGACCTCCTCAATGAACCATGCCTACACAGACTTCCCAAAGCTCCTCCTACCATTCCTTTGCCTGTGATGCTCTCCCAGCCTGAAATACCAATTTGAGGGAGTCTAGAGCAGAAAATAAAGACCCAAACTGGGAGGTGGAAGATCCAGACCAGAGAATAGCTCTGCCACTCAATCAACAAGTGACTAACAAAGCAAAATCACCTAACTTATTATGTGTACCTCAGTTTTCTCATTGATAAAATTACTTATAACAATTCTCTTTGTATCAATTCACAAAATAGATGTGACGATCAAAGGAGAAAGTGTGTAAAGTATTCAGTAAATGTGACCCCTTTACTCCTCCTTTTTCTATTATCTAAGACTCATCATTTTTTTAAATGCTTCTTAAATTCATCCTTTCAACTTCATTTTACTCCCAATATCTTAATTCAAGTCATTAATAATAATATTGCCAGACGAAAGAATGATTTTGATATGCCATTTCCCAGTTCAAGAATTTAAAATTCTTTAATATTCACTCAATCAATAAAACTCTAAGACCTTTCAAGGTCTTCTATAATCTGACCCTATCCTACCTAACCAATTACTCAACCTTATTTCTCACTATTCCTAATCCATTCCCTGTCCAGTGAAAATCAAGATCATTCTTATTCTCTTAACATTTGGAATGTCCATTTACCTCCCCTTTGTCCAAATTCAATCCATAATCTCTCCTTCAAAATAAACCTTTATTAAATCCTTCCATTAAAAAAAAAAAAAAATACTACCACTTATATAGCACTTCCTGCATACAATCACTTAATCCTCATAATCTTGGGAGGCACATAGCCCCATTTTACCAATGAGGAAAGAAGCAAATGAAAATGAAATGACTTCCCCAGGCTCACAGAGCCAGTAAAAGTCTGATACTGGATGTGAACTCAAGTTTTCTTAATTCCAGGTCTAGGCTCTAACCTCTGTACCATTTAGCCTATACTGATTATATGATAATGCTAGAGAGACACAGAAAGACCAAAAATAAATAAGTAAATCCCAATCTCCTCTATTGAACTATTCTAAACTGCATACCAATTCCTATGGATTGTTCTATCCTGGGAACTTATACAGCACTTGTCTGCACCACACAATTTAGTTATTAGTTATTAACTATCTTCTCTCATTTTTCCCTTTAATGAATGTGTCAGTCATTTTTCTGCAGAAAGATCATAAAATCTTTGAGGGCATTCAGTCAATAAGCATTTATGAAGTACCTACTATGTGCTAGTGATACAAAAATGAGTGACAAAAATGCACGCCTTGAAGTAGCTGACAATCTAATGAGAAAAACAACAAGCAAGCATAGGGACAAATAAGATTTATAGAGGATAAATGAAAATAATTAACAGAAAGTAAGTGTCAGAGGTAAGAGAGATTAGGAAAGAGCAGGATCTATATTTTATGCTTTTAAAGAATATTTTCAACAGTAGCATCTGGTTAAGGCATAAATATACAGCAATTGTTCCAAGAAGATTAAGTGATGGTCTGATTCATGATTTCAAAAGTCTACTTTATATAGAAAGAAAATATACATTTCAACATAAATTTTAGAAATATTTAGGTTTTCAATTACAATTGTTTAGTAATGAAGCAGCCATCTACACCCAGAGAGAGAATTGTGGGAAGTGAGTGTGGTTCACAACATAGCATTTTCACTCTTTTTGTTGTTTGCTTGCATTTTACTTTGCTTCTCTTTTTTTTCCCCTAGTTTGATTTGATTTTTCTTGTGCGGCAAGATAATTGTTTAAATATATATGCATATATTGGATTTAACATATATTCCTATCATGTTTAACATATATTGGACAACTTGCCATCTAGGGGAAGGTGCGGGGAGAGGAAAAATTGGAACACAAGGTTTTGCAAAGACTAATGATGAAAAATTGTCCACACTATGTTTTGAAAAATAAAAAACTTTAATAAAGAAAAAAGGAGGAAAGATTTAGGTTTTAATATATTATTTGAAATACTTTTTAAATATCAAAGTAAAAAGAAAAACTAGGCAGCCTTCCAGTATGTTAAATGTCTACTATGGAAAATTTAAGGTCAAACATGGTCATCAATTTTGCATGGAATGAAATACTTGGCAAAAGTGGTGATCTGTGAAGTAAAGGATATGTCCTTACACTACTGAAATCACAGATGCCTAAAGTTCCATCCAGGTAAGCTTATATTATTCCACACTTTTCTTTTCCTTGCAAAAGTAATCTATAGTCAAGTCAGTGTTTCCACTACTCTTTCTTCCCTAACTCTAAACACCTTTTCTGACCTCATTATTCAAATGAAACCTCTCTTCAAAATTATCAATGACGATGAAATCAGGAAATACAATGGCATTTTATTAAGTCTTCATGATTTCTCTTCAGCATTTATCTGACATTGTTAATCACTTTCTTCCTCTTCTCTAGCTTTTTGTGACACTGCTCTCTCCAGGTTCCCATTCTACCTGTCTGACTACTCCATCTCCTTTGCTAATTACTTATCTAGGTCATGTCCACTATCTATGGGCATCCCCCAAGGCTCTATACAGGGTGTCCCAAAAATCTTAGTGTAGTTTTAAGCTTTAACTTCAAAAACATGGAGGCGCAGTGGGTAGAGCACCAGCTCTGGTTCAGGAGAACTTGAGTTTGGCAGGACACTTTCTCAAACAGAATCAGCAGAGGTCTTCTTGCCAAAACTGTTAAAGGGTCAATGCATGACAGGATGGCAAAGTGCCATATTTTATTAAAATTTAAAATTATATTTTATAATGTATAAATCATTATTACAATTATTACTTATGTAAAGGAAACTTATTAAAAAAAATGTTTAAGTTTGTAGCATTCATAGTTTTGCCACCTCAGTCAGCTGATCTGTCTCCATTAAACATACTCTTACAGAATCATGTCAAAACTGTCATTCTGCATCAATATCTCATCTTCTGGGGGGGCAGCTAGGGGGCGCAGTGGATAGAGCACCAGCCCTGAATTCAGGAGGAAGTGAGTTGAAATATGATCACAGACCCTTAACACTTCCTAGTTGTGTGACCCTGGGCAAGTTCCTTAACCCCAGCCTCAGGGAAAAAAAACAAAAACAAAAACAAAAACAAATGTTATCTTTTCAGTCATTTAGTAGCATCTGAGGAAAGTAAGTCTAAAAATCAACTGGAACAACTGATATATTGCACCAGACAGTGACAATGTTGAATTTTAATTAGAACACTGTTTTGAAATTTTGATTAAAGCTTTAAAATATTATTTTTCATAAGTAGGAGCATTAGTACTTCTAAAAGTTAGCTTAATACCCAGAGAAGGAACACTGGGAAATGAGTGTAAACTGTTTGCATTTTTGTTTTTCTTCCTAGGTTATATTTTTACCTTCTGAATCCAATTCTCCCTTTGCAACAAGAAATTCGGTTCTGCACACATATATTGTATCTAGGATATACTATAAATATCTAACATGTATGGGACTGCCTGCCATCTAGGGAAGGGGGTGTAAGGAAGGAGGGGAAAATTCGGAACAGAAGTGAGTGCAAAAGATAATGTTATAAAAAATTATCCATGCATTATGTACTGTCAAAAAAATTATAATTATAAAATTAATAAAATAAAAAAATAAAAAGATTTTTTTTTTTTAATTTTAAAAATAAAAGTTAGCTTAAATTTGCACCAAGAGTTTTGGAATACTCTGCTCATCTCACTAATAGTAATTGTATCAATTCTAGGCACATGATTCTTCATAGCACTTCAGTCTCACATTTACATTTTGGTCACCTCTCACACTGGCTATCCCAGAAACATCCCAAACCACCATATCCAAAACAAAACTTATTATCTCTCACCCTTTAAAAAAATCCCCCAATTCCAGGGCATTAGGAGACTCCCCAGCTATTCAGGTTCACAAGTTCAGTGTCATCCTCAATTCCTTATTCACATATTCAATCCATTGCCAAATTTGTCCTTTATATTTGACCTAAAATCAACAAGCATTTATTTAGTGCTTAATGATCCTATGAATCCTTCCTTGCCCAGACAGCCCTCTCCCTTTCCCTAACAAAAATGACAGATCAGCTTCTGTACAATTAGTCATCAGGTTAGTTACAGTATTAGACATTAAGAAACATAACAGTATTTTGCTTGTTAAGGACCTTAAATTCTAAGGAGAATTTCATAAGAAAGAGGATAAGAGAAGATAAAATTTATATATACAGATAAAGGAAAAAGATACAAAATAAATGTGCAAATATTTGCCTGGAAAGGGCCTAACGCTTTAGAGGAAATCAGAAAAGGCTTCTTGAAGAAAGAGTATTAGAAATAAATCTTGAAGGGACATAAGGAATTTAAAAGGCAGAAAAAAGAAAGAGAAAATTCTAGGCTCGGTGACTGCTTGGTAAAGACATAGAATCAGGAGATGAAATGTCATGTATAGGGGACATCAACAAGTGAATCTGGCTAGAGCTTGGAATATATGAGAAGGAACAATGTGTGACCAGCCTGAAAAGACAGGTTGTAGCCAGACTATAAAGGGTTCTTTTATTTGCCAAATAGAAGGGTTTGTTTTTTATCCTACAGGCAATAGAGACAGTAAAGCTTCTTGATCAAAGAGTAGCATGATCAGGCCTATAATTCAGGAATATAATTTTGGCAGCTGTTAGAAGATGGTTTAGATAAGGGAGATATAGAGATAAGGAGTTCAATTAGAAGGCTAATACAAATAGTGCAAAAAGAAAAAAAATCTTTTAACTTGTCCACTTATTTAGCCTCTTAGCTATGCATACAAAGGCCATTAGACTGGTTTCATTTCTTTCCCTCTTTCTCCAAAGGACGATGCATTTTCAGGAAGACAAAACAGGAATGATGCACATTCTACAGACAAGAAAACTGAAGCTTGGGATGATTAAATGATGTGCTCAGGATCTCACAACCACTAAGTGTTGGAGCCAAGAAACAATGACAGCTTTCCTGACACCAACTACAATGCTTTTCCCACTATATCATCTTGTTTCTTAACAAAAATTCTCTCAAATCTGTGTTTCTATATGATGGTATATACTAGGAATTATTGTCTCACAATTCCCAGTTTTCAAACTATATTCTAATCCCTTCATTCTAAATCCACACTCAATGCTTCTCTCACTCATGCCCTTCTCTCCACTCACACATCAGTTTCAGGCAAATCCTTCTCACCTTTGAGGGAACTATTACAAAAACCTTCTTATTCATCTCCTAGCCTTAGACTAATACCTCTCCAAATACTTCCCAACTCAATTTATATTCTACACAGCTGTCAAAGTGCTCTTCCTAAAACACAACACTATGTTTCCCACCACACTTCACAAGTCCTAGTGGCTCCCTATTACCCCAAGATCATATATAAAAACTCCAGTTTGTCATTTGTCACCTTTTACATTGTCTCCCTTTTCCTGCTCTACTATGCAAGACCTCCTTCCCCAGTCTCACTAGCAGCCCTCCATGCTTAGAACATATTCTCCCCATCTTATCTTTGCCTCTGGGAATCACTGGTTCCCCTCAAGACTTGGCTTTCTCTAGGAAGTCTTTCCTGGTCCTCCAAAAGGCAGAACCAGTTTTTTTTTTTAATTTGTACATAATTATACACCAGCATGTTGTCAACTGATTAGATAAATCCAGAGGTTAGGTACCTTTTTTCTTTTGTCTTTGCCCCCAACAACTATCATAGTGCCTGGAAAAAGAAGAGATTATTTTTTAATTAAGTGAAGGGGACAAGTTTATTGAAGGTAATATAGCAATCCTAGTCAGTGATTAATACTCATTCTCCCTTTATGATACTATAAGAATAAGTAACCTTAATATAAATTTTAAAACTAGTCCATTAAAAATGACCTTACATTATCTAGTCCATTAGATTTTAGGGTCTTTAACAGTCAGAACTGTCACTGTTCTACAAAGCATCAATCACTATACTGTGCACACTCAAAGAGTAACTAAATACAACTGATTTAGGATCTAAACATAGAATAGAGATGGCACTAGGGTTGAAGGAATTCCTCCAATAAAGAACTTTATAGTTTCCCCATAATGACAAAAGCATAACAAGCCCTTAGGTCCCTACAAGGTTAAGATATCCTAACAATATGAACTGGGATAGATGTTTTCATAGTAGTAGTGACAAAGAGGCAGATGTCTATCTGTGAGAACAGCAAGATGGCATAATTTGAGGCATCTTAGTCTGTAAACTGACACTGAGATCAATAGTACTATCCCATCCAGAGTCAGAAGCTTCACTTCCCTTTATCTTGTTAGCTGACTAACATAAAGGATGAAATGTAAGAAAGCAGTTTTAAAGTTTAACCTA